>NC_056734.1:207503049-207545549 GCF_019279795.1 Protopterus annectens
CACAACACAAACTACTTCTTGGCAAACATTACAATGTCAGCAGTCCCTGAATGCATGTCACAGGTAACCTGGAAGGACACTTTCACAACTTGTACCGCAGATTCTGTTATATCTAGAAACACAAAATAAATTCTATGCGGGATCAAAAACATATATGAGGGCCTATGCTTTGCATTTGGTACAGAAGGAGATTTATTTTTTTTTTGCTTGATTACACTATTATTTATTTATTCATCTATACGTTACATAATGTAGTGTGATACAGAAAATTAATGTTAGCGTTGTGTAATCAAGATCTACAACTTCTACAGGTAGCAGAGTACACAGCACTGTAATGCAGGTCCTGAAATGCAGCATATAAAACAAAATGTAGTACGGTGTATTAGCTCACAATTACACTAGTAACATTTAATAGTGTATGCTACATCATAAACCAAGCAGAGAAGATGGGAGTGGTAAAGCAAAATAAAACCAGTAACACCACAGAAAATACTGAAACACCAAATGGATCAGTAATGAATTATGAACACTCTCTTTATATCAACTAGTTGAGTACAAAGTTAATAAAAATAACAATGCATTTTCATCCTACAATACTTATAAAGGGACATCTTTAGAACTACTAAATACCAGAACTTCATCATTCAAATATCTATATGCATGGGCTGTGTGATTCAAAACCAGTATTCCATTCTATATTTAAAACAAAAACTGTGAACATAAAATATATTACAAAGCTTCATTTAAAAAAGGAAAAGTTACAAAAAAACTACTTTTTAAAATAATTCCTCGTGTATGAATTTAAAATTTACAAGCATATGGCCCAATACAAAATGTAACATATATGAAACTCATAAATGACAGTATGTAATTCATATTTCTATTGAAAATTTTACACCAAATAGTGTTAAACTAGAATTTAGCAGCTGTCTATTTCATCACTGTGTTTACAGATAAATTTTTATTTAAACCTGGGAATGTGATTTCATTCAGCCATAGCTGCAATGAAAGCTTGCAGTATTCAGTTTTTGTTTCCCGTGCACCTCTCCTTGGATCTTTAGAAACAGTCTCTAAAATACCAAATAAAAACTTTTTTGAAATTATTGCATGTCAACATATGTTTATATAGAGCACCATTCAAATTTTATTTTGATATGACATAACAGTGTTCATAAAAACATTTATTCAGGAGCCTTTTGGTTTTTCCAACATAGATGTCTACTCAGTAAAAACATTCAGTTATATAAACTAAACCAAAACTGTTGCAATTACCATATTGCAAAGCCACCAGTTTGCTTTTGGCTAATTTTTTACAATGGTATTAGCCCCTTGCAATATAAAATAACATTAGGTACATCTTCCATACTTGTGGCTACCTTTTTTGTACCATACTAGTACATTATTATGTCTTTGCTATTCCAATACTCCCTTGGTATTTCTTGATGTGTTATATACAATGTGTGGGTCATAACACACAATTTTGAACTTGAAGATCTAAAGATAGTTGAATTCCTTTTTATACTATTCTTAATATAATTAGAGCTCCCACAAGTGCTTTCTCAAATATCAAATTGTTATCCTTAGTAAAATTAATCTTAGAAGATTCAGAGGAGGGATCCTTATTCAATCCTTTTCACAACTGGGGTTATATTTTACACCCCAACCTGTGGCTACTTCAAAACCTATTTTTTTTCATTAAAGTAAATAGGTAACCTCTTTCTAAAAGCATATACTCCAGTTCTTTTTTTCTCTTCATCAAACATAGATTTTCTCAAGATCATTCTTACAAGCCTCACATATTGATCCTTAACTAAATTATTTTTCAGAGGCAAAGGATGGAAACTGTTGCAATGTAAATAGGCATTTGAAAAAGTGGACATTACATAGACAGTCCATTCAAAATCTTCATCCCTTTAAAGGAATAGTTGCATCCAAATTTAGTTTTGTCACAGTCGTGAGTACAAGTAAACTTCATAAATGTAGAGGGTACCATCCTTAATTACTGCTGCCTGAATTACTGAAGTGAGTGTGTGTGTGTGTGTGTGTGTGTGTGTGTGTGTGTGTGTGTGTGTGTGTGTGTGTGTGTGTGTATGCACATGTACATGGAGGTGTTTGTGTGCTCTTGTGCTTGTGTGCATGTGTGTGTTTGTATATTTATCTATACAGAGATTATATGACATAACATTTTTAGCTGTAAGAAAATACAATAATTAAACTTTTCAACATTCCATCAAAATGGATTAACACCAGTAGTGAAACAGTATACTAAGCTGAAATATTTATATTTAAATCTTTGACTTTTTAATAGTAATACAGAGCTGAATGGACTACGCTTATGAAATGTGTGACACCAGCAATTCATACAGTTATAAAAATGATAGATAGACATATTCAAAACAGAAATCAAATCTGCTGTTAGTATTCAAGAAAAGCACTACATTATTTTGTGAAAGAAGTCCTTTCTTTCACACCTGAGCCTGATTCTGTCTATATGGCTTCATAATTAAATGGCAGTTACAAGTGATGGCATTATTTTCACTTTTTCCTATTGCAGATTTGAGTCTTTTAATCACTTGCACCGAAAGACCTTTTGCTGACACAAGTACAGAAACATCTAAGCATTATACTGAGGATGTGAAGAGATCATCAGCTAAAGCTTGCAGCTTTGTACATTCCTAAGTTAGTTTCCTGTAAGGTAGGAATCTGGTGCCTCTGAAAACTCAGATGAAATACCATAGGAGTAAGATGTGAATGCTTTTCTGTATTCAATTATTTTTAGTTAATCTGAAATATTATTATGATTTTATTTGGAGACACCTGGTGAAACTTGGGCAGTAAATGTAGAGCAGCATTTCCTTCATTCAGTATTATTGATTTTCAACAACCAAATTAAATAAAAAAGCTAAAATATTGATCAAAGTAAGCATCATCTGCACTACAGATAACTCACAGCAAATTTCAGATTGTTTTATCTGCCAAATCATATTAAAATATATTAGTAAATGACATCAAAAACTATAGTCATAATAAACTAACAGCAGCTATCACAACAGGCCAAAACCTGCAGATGTCCTTAGCTCACTTACTTTCTTGAGTTTCTTGACAACTGTTCAAATATACAGTACAGACACATTTCTACAATGTATCGTGCTGTGATTCAACCCCTTACTGTGCTCACACATGCAGCTGGTTCATTTTAGTTTTAGTAATATGAATATTCCCAGGCATGACATGTTCTGCTTGTGAAGCATGTATTAAGCACACCTAAACCAATTTAGTCATCCATGAGCAGTCAATAAATTTACAGTGCTAATTTCAGGGTCTAAAAGGAATTGCTTTTATACCATGTTCATTTTGACTAAATATACCCTAGAGGGGAAATAAACAGTAAAGAGTTAAATTTATTGTATCTGTCCCAGTATGCAAGGCAAGAAAATGAAAGGAGTCTAGTAACAGATAATAAAATGTAGGAAGAATTGCAACTGAACAGTTATTCCATGACTGCACAGCTCTTGTATCACTGATTTAGCTATGCACGCAAGATTCATTTGAAGACAAATTTCAGTTATATAAAGTTATATAAATGAAGGACTTCAGTGAAGGTACTACATTTTCTTAAAGGACAAATATATATTATGTACAATGAGTTCTACATATACAGTTTTTATTATAACATCTTATTTTAACATGTATGCATCTAAAATTCATGAAATAATTATGTTCTAAATACATGAATGTCTAATCAGAGAATGAATTTATGACTGTCCATTTATAAAATTCCCATCTCTTTTAATAAACCTCCAATCACACTGCTTTATTAATTGTTTTGACAGCACAGGACTGAGTTGTACTTTTAAGATTTGGTTAGGCTCCCTTGTTACTCGTTATGCTTACACTGTACTTTCATTGCACTATTCAGTTGGATTGGACATTCGGTAAGACAGTAGTTGCAAAAATCAAAGTTCAAAGCATCAGGAAGAAAATATCCAAAAGCAGAATATTGTCAACATACCAATTCACAACTGAAAGAATTGTGCAAAGTATTACAACATTGTTTTTCCAGATGGCTCTTTCTTCGGTTCCACTAACATGTGGGATCTGCCTCCAGCCCTGATCTCTAAACATGTTAGGTCTGAAACATAAGCTAGAAGGAAAGGGAAAAATAAACCAAATTCTTCCTTCTTCTCTGAGGTGCATGAACCATGATAACACCCTACACTACTTGAAATAACATAACTAAGTTCAGAATAAAGACAGCTGTTAAATTATGAGCAACAGATATGCAGTAATTGGCAGGCCATTAGGGTAACATTTTTTTGTCACATACTTTCCTGTTATGCACTGCAAACCTCTTTACATTTCTTACACAAATGCATGACTAGCCCAGTTTCACATTTTCTCACAAAGACAGGTATGTGAGCTATTTCACAAGTAACCACAACCTGCAGTAAAGCATCCAGATTTAAATGACAGACTAATGTGTACTGTTTAATTGTGCTTTTGCTCAGAATGTTTTTACTTCTTGAAAAACAATATATATCAATTTGCTAACTTGGTTTTCTGAATAAAGGAGTGAAAGGAACAAACATTTTGTGGAGGCCATACCAATTCAACAATAATATTCAAGTTTGCATTTCAGAAATGGTGGACTATTAATGATAATCACTGCAGCATGGGAGATGTTCCAGATAGTGTAATCAGTGGCAGTTGGTGACTTCTGCTTTGCTTCTGAGCTATTCATCACTGTGGAGATTATTCATTGTTATCACCCCTTGACATTCGTGGTCAAACAATTAGTAAAGTGACTCATAATTGTGTGTGTGTGTGTGTGTGTGTGTGTGTGTGTGTGTGTGTGTGTGTGTGTGTGTGTGTGTGTGTATCTTGGGGATGCATTGGAACTCATTGTATGAGGATGCCAACAGCAAGTAGATATACATCACTGTGACCAGTATTTAATTATTCCTTTACCTATTTGATAACAACCACATATCTAAGGTACATAGAAAAATATCACTAATTAGTGGACACATCTGTGTGTGTAGGGCTGTAGGTGAGACAGAGATTGCAATTGGTTCTAGGTGATAAAATAAATAATGTTCACAGTGATCCATTTCATCTAATTACTATAAAAGTGTTTTCATAACCCTATGTTACTCTGACACTCACATGCAGCTGTACTCAATGTGCAAACCAATTAAACTACTTCATTACCTGCATACACCTCAGACATCTGACTATGAACAGCTAAAATCTAAATAACAGAGTAATTAAACAGATAAAATAAATAGTCACAGTAATGTGTTTCATCTTGCTGATTACAAGTAAAAACAACATGCTGCAATCTCCTAAAACACATGCACACAAAAATGGTAATTGTATAAGAAAAGAATATATTAAGCCAAACTGAAGATGGCAGGCAGTGGTACCATTCAGCAGTGCAGACCAGGACACAACTCAGTCAGTTAAGTCAATGCAGATGTTGCAAGGTATTCTTCATGTTTTAAACATTTGTTTGAATGTATTCTCATGCTGTCATAGGAATCAAGCACATGAACTACTCTGACCCAATGGGATATTTCTGCATTCTGTTTTCACTTGCATCCTATCCAGCCACCATTCAAGCACTGCACACATACCTGCAGAGAGTTTCATGTCACTAATTTACCTACTGCAATCTTTGTGATGTGTGGGAAACCTTAGTACCTGGAGAAAATCCAGACAAACAGTGCAGGCATGAAAAATCCACACAGAATGTACATCAGCTCAGAGCCAAACCAGAGAGCATCCTTCTGCAAAGTGGTAATATTATTATATATTTTAAAGTTTCACCTAAACAGTGGGACTTTTAATAGTATTTTTGAATATGATGTAAAATGTATATTCTCTTACAGTTTTTGATTGTACATTTCCATTATTCATGTCATTATTTAGGTCAAAAAATGTATGCTCTAATCCTGCCTTATTACCACATCTTATACTTACATTCCACAAAAAAACATTTACCAAATTCTGAATATATCCACAGACATTTTACATTCAGACTGAAATTATAAACAGTTCCACTAGCATATCTATCTCCCAGAAAACCAAAATGCTATCAGCATTTCTAGTTTCTTATAAAGAATTATAACATCTGTTTTCAAACAGGAAACATGTCTAAAATACAACGTGCCCTTCCATACACTTCCTCAATAGGAGTAGTAAAACTCAAGACACATATAAATTATGAGTTCCTTTGACATCATTGAATTATCTTATTTTTATAGCAAAATGCAGTACCCCAAAAATATTCTGTGGTAGTAAGTCAGAGACTCTTGATTGATCCATTAATTAAAGTAAAAGCATCTTAAAATGTTGTCTGCAATGATTACTATCTAAAAAATAAGCTCCATTTATGTTGTCATAATTATAAATCACATTCCAGAAATAATGGTAACTGCAGGTCTAAACATCACCCAGCATCAATCATACTCTCAAAGTACACTAAGTTTCAATAACTCTACATGATTATCTAATTTAACTATCCATACCCTACCTTTTAATAGTTAACCACGTCTAATACATTCCTTACTACATTCAAAATAGTCTAATTTACCTATCAGCTTAAATATGGTCAGAATTCTAGATATTTTGGAATAGTAGGTCTGTAGTGCTTCCTTCCACGTGCAACTTACCTGTAGTGGCATAAGCATGCTTGCCATACAACATATGCTGTTACTTTTAGATTCACATTTTTCAGACTCTTTTAATATGCATATCCATAAGTGTACTGTCAGTAGTCCTAAGAGTAGGATGAGTTATATTACCAGACATATAGCAGGATGCTCTGTCTCTCAAAATGTTATTCTTAACAACCAGAGTCATTGCTGTTTATTCTGTAATATCAGATATGAAATATTCGATAATGGTGCAGTTTTAAGTATTAGCTAATAAATATTTCATATGTTCAGGTGGATATTTATTTAATCTGTTAAACTATTTATGTCCTTTAATTCTTAAGTAATATCAAGTTTCTTATGATTTGCCAAAATCATAGTCTTACTTGTGACATATCAGGTGCATAAAGTCTGTTAAAAGTTTGATGAAGAAAGAGTAGCACAAACAGGAATGCTAATTGCTCATAGATTAGAAATAATTTTGTTGGGTTACATATTCTACTTTGAGATCTAAAACTCTTTTAACAGCTTAAGTATCCTTATTTGATAATTACTAAAAATGCCATTTCACTGTCCAGAGACATAGTAGCCAGCATACTTTCACAGGTAGCTTTAGATCATTTTACATATTTACATTTCTAGAAAGTATTTTAAAATACAAACATGTCCCTTTTTATGTTCTTTTTTTTCTGTCAAACATTTTTTATATATGTTCTTGTTTTCAGTAAAAATGTATGCATTTATTTAATGTTCATTCAAACAAACATTTTTCCAATCTCACACGCTTTCTACATACCCAAGACTTTTGCTTTCATCAAAAGACATACTTAAGATACTGTTTTATTCCAGAATTGTGTATGGCTTCCTTTAAAATTCAGTTCTTGTATTTCTCTGCAGGTGTTTTTTTTTAAACATCTCTGCCTATGTGTCTTACCAGAATTAATGTACTCATCAATGTCTTGAAAAGAACAGACCATCACAACAAGTACTGATCTGGTCACTAGAAATTAATCATAATCTTACATCGTATTTCATTTTCTTTTCTCTTTGGCTTATTACAATTTCTTCCACATGTATATTATCAATGCAAAATATTTCATTTTATTCAGGTTTTTGCTGTACCATTAGTGAAGTCAATAGTGAAACACAGCAGGTAAGCAGTAATAACTGCTAGGCAACACTAAGGGGAATAAAAGGATCTAGTTGAGGTATCTATCTTGAAACATCACAACAAAAGCATCCAAAGGGATAGGCTGAGCAGATTTTCTACCACATTTCTAACAAGGATTTAATTTTCCCTGCCAATGCATTCTTTATATTGCCTTTTTTCTTGTAATAAACTTCTCTGTGTGGTAGACTTTCAGTACATATATCTTTAGTTAATCACTGTATATTAATCAGATCAGACAAAAGTAGTAGAAGTAGCAAACTTAAACTTGTCTTAAGTAAAAAAAAAATAATAAAAAATATATAATTTTACAGAATTACTAAGTATTTGAAAGTAAACCAAGCAAGGCAGGCAGTCTGTTTCCAGTCAAAAATCCTTTATTAAGTACACAGACAAGTGGTCCAAGTAAAACAAAAATAGAGTAATTGTTTCCTTACAAGCTTTCTATATATATATATATATATATATATATATATATATATATATATATACGTTTTATCAGGCAAGGGAGTGGTTTATTGTGCTGTAAAACAACGTGTTATTGGTACACATGTTAAATTCACATCCCTTCCCCCATCAGTGTGACATTCGAGCTGGTCCTGTCCTACTTAGTAGCTGTCATAATAATATACCCTTATGTACTTTAAATAAAATTTATAATGATGTGGTACCTCTTATTTTACCAGATTATTAAGTACATCGTTAAGTCTATGATTGTATCCAAGACAATATATTACATGGCTGGAAATATATCAACCTTAGTCTATTTGGCAATCAAAAGATATATATAAATATATACATATGCACTTTGCATGTAAAAAAATCAATTGTAAAAATCATATTCTATTTTCTTAGCCTATAGTAAACAAAGATTGCTTTCGTCCTTCTAGACTTCTTCAGGTCTATATACAAGAACCCTAAAAACTATCTATAAATATATATATAATTGTATAATTAGTTAGTATTGCTATTACACATCATTTTGTGGGAAAAAGAGAGCCAGAAAAAGAAAAAAATAATAAGAAAAATGTATAATGATGGAAACAAAATATACACTTAAATTCAACTGATTTAAAATGGTCCTTAAGACCAACTGGTAGAATAAAAGAAAATAAAATTAGTCATGTAAACACTGTGGCAATTTTCTAATTTCCAGTGCACTTTTAATTGAACAGTAGTAGTTTAGTTCAGACTTCCTAAAAGAGTTCAGCTTTAATTGCTGCATGAGTTCATGCTTCTCCAGAATATTTGGGATGTCTCCTTCAAGAACACCCATGTCTATGCGATCCAGGATCTGGAACATAAAACCTGTGTGTCTTTTATGAAGAGAAATGTGTTTTCAAGCGTAGGATTTCATGTCATCTGTCAGAAATCAGCTCTGGATGCAAAAATAATGCACTAGCCAAACACCTTACATACTGATGGGGGAATGAATGTTAATTTAACATGTGTACTAATAACACTTTGTTTTACAGCACAATAAACCACTCCCTTGCCTGATAAAAAGTATATATATATTTAGAAAGCTTGTGAGGAAACTATTACTCTATTTTTGTTTTACTTGGATCGCTTGTCTGTATACTTAAAGGATTTTTGACTGAAAACAGACTGCCTGTTTTGCTTGGATTACTTTGGAATACTTATTTATTATTTCTGTACAATTATATATTTTTTATTTTTTTTTTTTTTGCTTAAGATGAGTTTAAGTTAGCTACTTCTACTACTTTTGTCTGATCTGATTAAAATACAGTGATTAACTAGAGATATATGGACTGAAAATCTTCTACACAGAGAAGTTTCTTACACTGTTATGTTTTTGGACCCACTACACTTGTTTACTGGGTTGTTTTGAGACTTTGGGGATACCACAGAGATTACTTGTTTTTATTTCTTGTAATAAAAGATAAAAACTTGATACTTGGAAACCTTAGTTGCTATGATGTTCCCACTTTACTGCCATCACCCTATCGCCCTATTTATTATGCCAAATATATGGCAATTCACTAATTCACTTTAGCTGCTTGTGAAACAAGTAATCAGAAAGTTTAACAGCATAATATGTTTTCAGCTGCACAAATTAAATTTTGTAAAAAACTCTCAACTCTAGTTTTCCTACTATGTTTTTGCCTATATATATTAAAATGACCCACGGAATCTCTTACTATATTATTTCTTGCCAAAAAGCAAAAGTGATTCACCCTCCATGATAGTTGTTGTGCCTCTAAACCTGGATGACTCATCCATAAAATAAGTCCATATGCTTTTTAACAGGACACAACTTCTAACCCAGTTTCTGACTACAGCAACATTTCTCTATAAGCAACATTTTTAGAGATTGTCAAAACAGATTAAAAACCCTGTTTTCCTGACTATATAATGACTTAGAGAAGTGTGCAGTTTGTAGAGCTACAAAACTACCTCACATGTAACTAGTTGAGGTTTCAGTCTGTATCGATACACTAGAATAGTATTGGAATTATTCATCTTTATTCTTATTCTTAGTTAATACAGAAGAGAGTAAAATTATAGGTCTGCTATAATACCCAACATTATATAGGAATATGCCAATACCCAACTTTATACATAAATGTACCAACACCACACACAAGACAGACTTTCATTTACTTTATTCTTAAAACAATTATTTCTTTGTTGACTATATCATAAACGTTTATTATTGAATCACTCTTCTTAGCATCTAATCCCCTTGTCCTTTTCTAGTCTTGGAACTTAAAATAAATTGTTCTCATCTCCCCTCACATAATCATAATCCTCTTAGCATTGTTCAGCTATTTATCATTCTCTGACATTACATCAGTACCCAGTGTTTTTCCATTACTCTACACTTACCACCATAATAGCAACAGACATAGACAGCTAGTTAGTGTTTTGAAAAGCAAAAAAAAAAAAAAAAAAAAAAACTTTCTGTAGCATTTCTTAAAAATCAACAATAATGAACAGACCAGGTGAATGAAGATTGGTTAAATCAAACAAATACACCAAAAACAAGATATAACCGGTCAAACAGCTGAGAGATAAAAAAAACAAACTATTTATTAAAAATTATCAATAAGGTAAGCACTTTCATGCAAACACCTTGGGTCATTTCTTGAAAATGATATATCTTTTTATGATTTTCTAATTCAGTTTTACTATAGATTAACCACTATATTTAAAATATTAAAGTCTATAACCTTTCATTCAATCAAAAAAGAAATATATTTGTATTCATTTCTTGAATTCATAAAATAAATAAAGTAGGTTTTCATTAAGCTCAGGGCTGTCTACGAATTGTCCACAACAAATGTGTTTTATATCCCAGTGCCAGCTTTCCCAGTTAAAATGCAATGCTTATATGTGTCACTGGTCTGCTTAGTATTTTATTTATAAAGTTATGACAAATAAGCAGTATGACATAGCAAAGAATTTATAGCAGTAGCAAACTTAACATTTCTCATTTCACTTAAAGAATAGCATTCTACAAATGTTTTTTATTGTCTTTGCCAAACAGGCAAAAAGAGTACTCATGCAGAACCCTATTATAGCATTAAGGTTTAGGAATAATGAATGCACGTGTATCTGCATTAATTGTATCCTGAATCTAGCTGTGGTTTAATACAATTTCTTAGTAAATCTATAACAAATTTAATTATTCACGTATAAAATCAATCACTTTAGGAATTTGTCCTAAAATTTTATGGGTCAGGTTATCTCCCTTTAAAATCAGTAAGTGGTAACTGAACACCTACCTTGCAAAGCTGTATTATGTCCAACAATTACATATTTCAGTTCAAAGCTGAATGACTGTATGGTTTGCAATATTTCTCTTTGTACTGCTCCTTGGTAGCTGTCTTCCATCTTCTTTGTACAGCATGTCAACCCCTTTTGCAGGCAGATTTTCATGTCAGATTCTTCATCACAACAAACAGAAATAAAATAAGAGTTAACTTCTCTTTCCTGTACTACTCAGTGAGATGACAGCTCTATAAAATTTATTTAGTTGCACACTCCTATCACATTCTTCTTTAAAACAAAAAGAAACAAACTATCAATTAAAAAATACATAATTCTAAATCAGTTAAAAAGTACTAGCTACATTCCACAGTACTGGATACACACAGACTTTCTTTATAGATAAAATTTTGGGAAAATGTAGATATAAATACTGTTCATTTTATTTATCAATGTAGATCTGTTAAGACCAAAGTCAAGTGAAGATCTTTGCAGGTTAATTAGTAGTCCTTATCAAACTGAAAATAACAGCATACCAAAAATGAACCGAGGAAAACCTACCTCTGAAATGTGTAGATGCTAGTCACAGTTTAAACAAAATAAACATTTTGTCTGCCTTTCTACAAAGAAGTGTGTCTTTACAGTTTAAACCTGGCTTTATCAGCAGTGAACTAATAAATAAGAAACATTTAGTAAATACTTTGGCAGAGAGAATATGATTAATGCCAAATATCTGATTTAAAGACATTGAATGAAATATAGGGAAAAACGGCAATATCGTCATTAATTATCCTTAAATTCACAGCTTTTAATCTAGGAAAATAAATGGTAGCATAGGTTTCATTATCCATCAAAGTCATATCTTTAAGTATATATTAAGTTAAATTTCCATTAGTGTATGAGTAAATTTAAAGCAAACAGTTATTTATTACTTGCACTGCATTAAAATCAATTAAATAGATTTATGAAGGATGCATTACTGAATTTATAAATTATGTAGCAGTTTCCTGTTCATTGTAGTTCTTTCATGAGAAATATTTTAAATTATTTAGTTAGTATCAGTGATATAGCTGTTCCTCTAAATCCCTGCAGATACAAATTGAAATACCTGAATAACAGCATTACTTAATTCAAGAAAACAACACATATTTTAACCATATCAGCAACAGTAATGTGATAAATAGGGTAGCATGTCTTCTAAAGGTAAAAAACAGCAGATAAGAAGTTTCAAAATTCAGTGTATATATTTTTAAATACATTCTTGAAGTATTTACGGATATAAATTTTAAAATGTTACAACTTGTTTACATAACAGCCTATTGACCTTTCAAGGAGGTTACTAATGAGCTTGTTTGATTACTTTTCATTTTCAATAATAATGGATTTTGTATACTTTATTTAAAATGCATGGAGTTTTTTTTTTTTATTTTGTGGTGGTATGCCCAAGAAATGTGCTGCCAAAGAAAACTGGCAAACACATATTCTCGGCATATGTAAATATATAAATAAAGACAATGTAGCTAACAGGCTGATACAGCTGTCAAAAGAAGCAATGAAATTACACACTTGTTATGCCATGCAATAAAACATTAACCAATAAGTGCCACAAACACAATGCTGGTTTATAGACAGGATTTAGTCAGAGAGTGGGAGAGGTCTTGCTTGACATATAATAATGCAGCAAATTTAATAAAAGTACATTGAGCACAGACATTTAGTTTCAAGTTGAGATATGATCAGTGGACCTCACATTCATCCATCAACTTTATTGCCAACCCATACAGGTCAATCTTATTTTGGAGCAAAAACTATTAACTCATATGAGGTGATTCAGATTCAGCTATAAGACCTGATACATTTCAGCTAGCTGGGAGTCAGTGCATTGACAGTGAAATCATGCTTTCACACTCAGGCAATATTCTTATCCAAATGGCAAACATTACAAATGTCATTGTTAATTTAAAACTCAAGGTGTACAAGCTGAATTTAAGCTATCTTTTGAAATACAGTCCACACTTTGAAGACAAGAACAAAATGCCATGTTCTTATAACCCCACCCTGCACAGTACACTTAATTCAATGATGCATGTGAAATGGACATTAGAAATAACGTCAGGGCAAAACCTAAGTTCTACAATTTAAGAATTAGAATGCAAGGAAAGGGAAGCTCTAAAAGAACTTTGTAACAACCAAGACACCAGAATATTGAAGGCCAAGAAAGGCAGCACAATAGTTATAATGGATACTGATAAGTATTCAAAGGCCATTAAAGACATGTTGGCAGACCTAAGTTGCTGTGGACCTGCCAGTGAGAAAATAATTCTAAATCATTTATCAAAAATTGATTCTACTTTACTTGACTTGTTATGCCAAGAAAACAATAAGAATGAGACTTATAAATTTTCTAAGGTGGAACATCCTAAATTGCTAGATTTTTTAGCAATCCTAAGATCCACAAAGATCAAAAAATCCGCCATTTAGACCTATAGTGGAAGCTGATTTTTATAAAGCTGAGGTATTGTCAGACTATGCATTGAACTCCATTGTCCAGGGGTCAAAATACTATCTAAAAGAGTCCTGGCACTTGTTAGAATTATGAGGTAAGATGAACCCCAATGTTAATGATTGTCTTATGTGCTGTTGATGTAACCTCATTATATATATGTATTCCACAACACACAGGAAAATAATTTAAAAGTGAGTACTTAGCTAGGTTTGGCACTTTGGAAAATGATTTTATTAACACACTGTATACACTACTGGATATAGTGTTGCAAAATATTTTTTTCAGTTTGATAATAAACTTTATAAACAAATTTCTGGAGCTGCAATGGGAACTAGAATGGCTCCAGTATATGACAATTTAGTTACTGCTGCATGGGATCAAATCCATCTCAAAGCTAAACCCCTTTTTGACAAAGTGATATTCTACAGATGCTTTATTGATTACATGTTTTCATCTGGAAGGGGAGAAAACCAGAGTTTTCAAATTTCTTTCAGCTGCTAAACAGTTCCACAATTTTGTAAAATTAACTATCAGTGGTATTGGAAAAGAAATACACGTTCTTGATATCAAGTTAGAAATGGAAAATACAAGTGGCAAACTTAACAGTAGAATATAAATGAAAGGCACATTTGTCAATCAGTACCTGCACAAACTGAGTTAACACCCTTTACATATGAAAATAAATGTTTTAAATGGTAGTTCATAAGATTAAGCAGAGTCACCAGTGAGGAACAGATTTTTTCAGAAGTATTACATCTAACTTCATTGAAAAAGGTTATAAAACAGAGCTTATAACCCAAAGGAGGTTAACCAATTAAGAACCACTAAGGCGAAACCTATATTATGCTGTACATGAAGAGCTAGAAGAAACAAAACAGAATTCAGACACCAGAGGAGGTCATTTAAGAATGTGTTTCCATTACATATAACAACCAATAGCCTCAGACTTAGAAGCATTTTAACCAATAATTAGAAAATTATTCAAGGTAACAGTGAAATGGCAGAAACTTTAGGACCGAAATTACTGTTCACATACAAAAAAAAATCAGCTAACATAAAAATATATTAGAGGCATACTCTCAACTCGTAGAACTAGAAATCTGGACAAAGCTATAAATAAAGGTGGGACAAAGGCCTAAAATAATGAAAGTTTTAACTATTGTTCTTACAAACATAGAAAGGTGATAGGATAACAAGTTTTGCATTAGCATGAATTTTCTGAAGGGCATGAAATCTGAAACTCAACTGTCTGTCATTATTTTCTAATTTCAGTCTAATGATTTGCCACTATTTTGCCACAATTTTACGAAAAACAGACCAAAAATATGAGGTAAAAATCTGGACATTCTACAAAAATCTGTACAGTTGAGAGGTATGATTAGAGGGACAAAACGGTTTGCCTTGGTCTGAAAACACAAAAGTGGGAACTTACAAGTAAGGACATTGCAAATTATGCCATTTTGTTATCAATAGTTCAAGTTTAAGGAATTAAATCATCACACCAAGACAAAGCTATAACTGTAATTTCTGTGGAGTGGTTTACTTAGCATGCTGCTCTACATGTTCCTGTTTCTATACTGGAAACACTGTCAGGAAGTTAGCTAAGAGAATATATCAACAAACTCTAGCTATCAGGAAGAAAGATGAAAATAATGCGTTAGCTAAACACACTGTAGAATGTCAAGATTTTAGATCATTTGAATTTTTTGTTCTTGACAGTGTAAATGTGAGCAGCTTAAGTGGCAATTAAAATATTCTACTTGAGTGTAAAGAAGCTGAATGGCAAATTTGGCTAGGTGCTGATAAAAGAGTAGGACTCAATGAGTTTAAATGTCTTTTCTTACTAGCACAGAAATGTTAAAACATTATATTTTCAGCATGTAAGGGTAAATGATGGGAGATAAAAGGTTTTTACACTAAGTATGTAGTGATTTATGGTTTGCAGGATTGTTTCTTTAAGAGAACCTTTTTTTTCATTGAAGCTTTTTCATTGATATAATGTTTCACACCCATAGGCTCTAGTAAACATGTGACAGTGAATTTTGATTTAATTCATAGGTTAAATGTGATTAGATGCAATTGGCATGTGATTTTATAAGCATTGCTTTTTAAACTGGTGAAGTGAAGTGTTCAGCCATTATAACCACAATTTCTAAAGAAGTTTTATTAAAAGTAAAAGGACAAAAGTGCTAAAATGATATCTCTATTTGTCACTGTCTCAGTATTTTAGTATGGATATCCTGCTTCATTTTTACGTTGCTCTGAAGAATTTTACTTCTCAGTACTAGTTCAGGGAACATGTAAGACATGAACTTTGATCATTGTCACATATTAGCTCTCTCACCTCTGGCCTGGACAAATCCTATTTAAACTGGTGAGGTCAAGTCAAGGATGTTTCCATACCTCACATCCTTCTGCAGTGTACAGGCCTTTTAAGAATTCTCCCTGCCTATCTCATTTCTGCATAGATATGACAACCTCTGCATTCATTACTGAATGATTAAAATCTGATCTTAGTATTGTTCATGTTTTTGTTTTCACAGTTTATAGCAACATGTCACCAGGTTTCCAATCATCACTGTTTTCTATGTTTTGTGAGAAGTGCTATGCCATAGGCATCTGACAGATATCCCTGCTTCTCCTGTAAGCCTTAACTTCAAATGCTAAAACTTTGTATTTAATATTATAATTATCAAGCTTTTACTAAGTGCATTTTCTCTTCCCAAAAGTAGATGCCACTTGTGTGCCTACAATATGCTCCCGGACCCTCTTTAATTTGTTGCTATTCTGACTCTTCACACTTTAATGCATTAACTGTATAATCACAATATATTTCATTTAAAGAAAAAAAAAAATAACCTGTTCCACAGCTTATTCTATAACACTGGATCAATGGTCTGTGGAAACTGCAAAGGTGAAATGCGGTTTTCAAATTGTTTTTTTTTTCAGCATTGCACACCCAATAACCTTCAACTAACAACATATAGCCATTATATGCAATATTTTACTGACTTCCTTTGGTTAGTTAGTTATTTTATTGCCAATTTGATATCTGAGTTTTGCATGCTGGTCACCAGAACTTTTTCAGCCTTGACCCAAATCCATAAGATCAACAAGTTAGTACTTCAAATATTGAGAGATCTCACACTAGTTATAAAAGCAGAATATTTATAGTGCACATAGAAATACACAGTAAAATGCAGATTTACACAAATATTCTGAACAAATAAGGGGATAGCACAGTGGTGCAGTGGGTGGTATTATTGCCACACAGCAAGTGATATCGTGTGTTGATTCTTGACTGAGGTGCTTTCTATGCAGAGTCTACATGTGCTTCCCATGTGGGTTTCCTTTGGGTGCTCTAGTTCCCTCCAGTATTCCAAAGACATGCAGAAGGTGGATAAGAAACTCTAAATTGCCCATAGGCATGAGTGGGTGTGTTTTTATGTGGGGCATGAAAGAACAACCTTGGCAGGGCTATCCACCAAGTGGTTTGAATATTGGATCCAGATAATTGCCACAGTTGAAGCGAGGCACTGATCCTATCTGCAAAAATGGGAAAAAGAAGTTGTTGATGGATGGACGAATGACTGGATGGACAGCTAGTGTTATTCTGGGTAGACAAATGTTTATAATGGGGATAGAGAAAGACAGCTGCAGATTTGCAAACAATATTTTTCAGTGGATGAATGCACAGAATTCTCAGTGACATCTTCATTTAGTAGTTGATTTACAGTATGCAGTGCTTACTAATTAATGCTTTACAGTTGATTAGCACTGTACAGTTGCTAGTACAAAAATATTGTGGAACATTGCACTTATTAACAACAACACAGTATTTGCAATACAGATTTTTGATGGCAAAACAAGAGAAGATTACGGTGCTTTTTGTGAAAAGCAAAATGGCTGCACTGCAACATAACTATTTTATGTAATATCAATACTGTGGCAATGCACTTAAAGTTATTTCCCTTGTGTGCTTAACTCTTTTTTTAGATTTTAACTGATATTTGGCACAGAAGATAAACCAGTGATTTTTCCAGGCCTATATTACAAGATCAAAGCTTTAGTTAATCGAATAACTAAAGCTCGATCTTGTAATATTGAAACCATAAAATGTCGAACAGCCAATTCAACCCAGGGAAGTGCTTCTCTTGGCTGTTATGTGGATTATGCCCTTTTCTCTAATTTGGAGTGATCTTGTAGTTGGTATATTTAGTTGGGGAGGTATAGGGGGCACACCCCCACATCAGGAGGTGTGGGGGGCAAAGCCTCCCACTTGATTTCGCGTCCAAAGTTTTTTTTTTTTTTTTTGAAGCAGCCAAGGGAAGTGTTTCCCTGGGCTGAAGGGGACATTTTCCAGTTTCAATATTACAAGATCGAGCTTTAGCTATTCAATTAACTAATGCTTTGATGTTGTAATATAGATGCATTTTTTTCCAAATGCAAACTACACTGAACTAAAGAGTTAAGTTATTTTGGCTGTCCATTGTCTGAATCAGTGCACTGATAGCCTTCTAGAAGTAGAATAGGGACTATTTTATAGCCAGATTTTTTACATTGAGTGGGAGTTCCATCTTTCACTGAAGTATTTAGCTTAGATTGGACATATAATGCTATAGAGATGCAGGTAATAGGCGTACAGGTAAGATACCCTACCCACAAATAAAATAATCTTTTTTTTCCTTTGCGGGAAATTCATGGTTACTAAATTATTGTTGGTGTTGTATTTTAATAAGTTACTTTCAGCTAAAATCAAATAGAAATCTTGTAGCAGTACTAGACAAACAGTGCTACAAATGTATTATGCAACTACAGTATCCACTGTCATGAAAGGCCTGTGTGAGGAAGACATTTATGCTGCAAGTAAAAGGCCTTCCTTATCATTTATACATCCTGTCAAAGGGCACATTATGTGCAGAATGGTTTCTGCAGAAATCTGAAACAGTTTGTTCTAGCCCTACTATCAGAGCATACTCATCTACTTTCATCTGTCAGTTTATTGCTGCTGAGAACACTAATCCATTACAAACCCCAGGCTCATGCTATGTCTTGGGATAGTGCTTAAAATGTCAGGTGTTTATTTTATTTTTATTTTGTTTGTTTTCCAGGGTAGAGCACTGATCTCCATGGACCTTTTTCAGACTCAGCCCAGGAGACCTGTATTCATTCCTGTAGAAATAGTGAAACAAATAAAGCGATACTATTTATAATTGAGGAGCAATGCAGTAGGTCTTACACTGTCTGAAATTACACAATGCAAACATGCTACCAGACCTTTTCAATACAAACCCAGCTAGTTTGGCTCACTTTATTATTGAAAAAGATACACAAGATGTTCTATGAGTTTCTAATGTCATAGCAAAAGCTTTCCTCAGAAAATCTCTGACCTACTTATGAGTTATCAACTGCTAGTGTAGAATCTAGTGGGGCGTAGGGGGTAGCTACCCTCACCAAAGACATGAGGAGTGCAATCAGCAGATGCTAGTTGGTTGTCAGTGCATGCATGGTTAGAACTGAAGCATTTTAGTGCTCATTGTGTTGATTGCAACAGCTTTACACTACAAATGCAGGAAGCAGTTGCTGTAGTTTAAAATGAAAGAAGATTTTTTTTTTCTTTTTCTTTTGCTTTAAAATTCGAAAAAAGCAGTGAATTTTCTTTTTGTTCCTCAACTTAGAGCTGTGGTACACCACATGGGGGGACAGCAATGGGTACCAGAATAACTTGCTACACCACTATTATCAACAATATAGAGGATTACGACTGGGTTTCCAATTTCAACCACATTATTAAGAGTATGAGACAGATGTCAGTTTGACATTCATGCTGAGAACATACAAAACTGAGTTATGACTGGAGACCTAACCATAACTCTTTCTAGTGTATACTGCACTTAGCTGGTCCATGTAGCAGGTGTTACAGGGAAAAAAAAAGTATAGGCATGCAAAGAATTTTACTGGCATTTAAAGCCAGTAAAACACTTTAGCAAATTCAAACAGACAGCAGGCAGAACAATGTGCCCTTCTGAAGAAAGCAAAATTACTTGAAAAGCTGTTGGCTCCTTCATTCTACACTTTCTATTTGTAAGTTTGGCAGAATGAAGCTGTATAACCTTCTTCCACTACTGTTAGCTGGCAATCAGTTGCCACTGTCAGTCTATAGTGACCTGATCTCATTGCCTGGGTGCCTTAACAAACTGTTATTAAGTCCTCTAAGCACTGTTAAGATCGGGTCTCATGCTATAGTAGCATTTAATAGTGTATCTTTTTTCTAATTTTTGTGCTTAATCACTGCACTGCATGTACTACAAGTTATTCATCTCTAAGCACTTGCATGTAAATCATCACTATTGACATCAACTTCTCTTTAGACAACTTATAAAATCCGTAGAAGCAATAATGACAAAAGAACTGAAGATGACTTATACATTACAACTCTCACAGTCAAGGGTCATGACCTCAGAGAACTAAAGCAAAGGGTCAGGTAGTGTTGCTGGAGTCCATAAAACAAAATACATATGTAAAAAAGAAGAAATACAATGACTAACACAGCAGAAGTTGAATGAAATGCCAAATAGCAACAGCAAAAATAAATAAATGACAATTTAATAAAGGTAAGCACTTTCGCATTGAGTGGCAATGTTCATCAGACCAAATAACAATACTACAAAAACTTCAATATAAAGCCATAAGACTCTTCCCAACAATAAAATAATATAATCACCTCGCAATAATCTAAAAGAAATTAATTAAAATCAATGACCTTTTATAGTACTGTTATTTGGTCTGATGAAGCATTGTCGTTATTAATGAGAAAACGGTTACCTTTATTAAATTTTAGTTTATTTACTATTACCCATTGGTATTTGACATTTCATTCAACTTCTGCTGTGTGAGTCAATGTATTTCTTTTTTTTAAAAGGATCATGACCTGTACGAATGAACACAGCAATGAAGAGTAATTATATTCACTGATGAATAACTCTTAAGGCAAACACCATCAATCAAATAAGTAGTATCTAATCACTCTTTGTATCTTGCATAAACATCTACAACTCTGTTTTGTCAAATATTGCATTACGCATATTACTATGTAACATTTTCTTGTTTCTTTGTAACTCTAGGCTGACTGAAGAGTTTCCATATTGTTAAGTGCTCTACATTACTTAAGAAATCAATAAAATAAAATAGTGGATGCCTTTTTAGCTACTGAAACAAGATGTCATGCAACTATACATATAATTTTATAGTACAGTTCAAAAACTACACTATTTGCATTTATTTGTTTCTGAAACATATTAATACAAATCATTCTTTCCTAATGTGCTTAACTTCATTTGTTGCCTTTTCATTGATTAGAGTGATGTTGCAGTGAAAGCTACAACCTGTGATGTGATAGTAAGGTTATAACACGAGGAGGGATGCATGCAATATGTAATGAAAAAGCCAACTGTAATATGAAGCACAAATCATACAACAAGCTAATGGAAATTATGTTTTTTTTTGTTTTAATTTAAATGTCAGTACTTCACAATTAGGAAGGACTAATCTAAGTTCTTTGGTTGATACAATAAAAAGGTAACATACAGTATGTGTAAATTCTGCTGGTGTGAGCATTCTTGAGTAGTAAACTGCATGGTTATCAAATAAGAGCACTTCAGGAGAAATTTCTGTTTATCTGGAATGCAAAGACCTGACCTTAGAGGTTATTACATTAAGTAAGGTGGTACAATGATCTTTGCCCTCAGGTAAAACGGTAGAAATTAATTGCATTCCATTTTTTTAAATTCAAGCAGTATTTGAGCTAGTGTTATTCATAGAAATGACCAGAATCCCGTAAAAACAGTTTTACTACCATATTTTCAGAACAAGGCTGTTGCAAAATGTAATGATTCCTTCCTGAAATGCAGTAATTTCTGTGTTAGGTATAAAAAGTCAAATTCTGTCTGGCAGAAATGGAACAAGAAAACAAGGTTATATAATGCACTGCTTTTAAAGCAATGTTTTAATGGACTGAAGGACGTCAAATACATTTTTGTTATTAAAGGATCCTTTTCTAACATGATAAGATGGAGCCTGACCTCTAGTGAGAATAAAGGAAGTTTGGTAGCAACAGCTTTGTCCTGAGGTCTCCTCACTCCTCCAGCATGCAGGCCTGATATGAGCCTGGGACAAGGGAGAGGAACGAAGAGGACATATAGAAGGACCAGGTATAAATCAGCCAGAAAGGACAGACAAGGTCAGGATCAGGGGCTTTCAAAGAAGTCAAGAGTTAGCACTGAAAGAAGCAGCCAAGTAGACCAGCAATATAGGCCATAAGTTTATTATTCTGATTACTTTGTTTAGGAAAGCCAGCAAGCCTGCCCTCTTCCTTCCTTACTAAGTTTAAATCACAGGTGGAGAGAAACCCCTTCTGCATGGTATGCTGAAAAATCAGAGGAATAAAAGGACAGTTAATTTCAGAACTGGGGAGGTAAACAATATGTCCTTCCCAGAAAATACAGAAACAATGCTGCTGTGCATTTTTTTTTGGAGGGGGGGGCATAGCCCAGCCTCCTCTTTGATAAGGTGCATACTTTGACAATATGTTGGATGAAAGAAGGGGGAAACTATCTTTTAGTCTTAATCTAGGGATGGCACTAAACATTCCCCAGGAAGGGCTAAAACAGGTGTCCTTATTTTACTGGTAGAGGTCTAAAATTGTTGGAGTAGAAGAGAGTGCAGTTAAGTTTGGAACTTTCCATAAATGTAGTTGTTTGAGTACTTTCACTGTTTCAGTCCTCATGCTTGTGAAGTTTTGCCTGTGGGTAGGCTGTAGCCAAACAGTCTTCCAAAGCTCTTCTCTTTCCCAAGGCCTTGGTAGGTGTCCTCCTTCTGGTGTGTGGATATTGGTGGTATAAAAGCTGTACCAGCTGGTGCCACCCTTAGATATTTCTTGCTGAGCAGTTTGAGTTGTTCATATGCATCTCCAAATCACATGCTTTCCATATATTGACCTTCTTCTATGGGAAGATAAGTACCCCATAGGGGATTTCTTTTGTTTTCTTGGTTCATTCTTAATTTATAGCTAATGTTTCATTCAGAATTCAGTTCAGGAGGTTTATCTGTTAAAGTTAAAAAAAACTTAAAAAGTTAAAATTGCGGTAAGCAACTATCACGTAGGGACTTCCTCTGCAAAGTGTAATTTTTGCCTCTGTCCAAATCTAAATAGATTTTTGGCTGTGCTGTGCATAATTCACCCCAAACATAATCTGATGTTGTCAAAGGTCCCCCCCATGAATTCACTGCTAAAAAGAGGGTGAAGACAAGCTTGGTTTTTGGCTACTATGGCACTATCCAAGGCTTCTGAGAGACTTTGTCCTAAGAAAAAAAAACATGCTGAGAAAAGGAAGAGGTGTAAGCAAGCCATGGATGTAACCAATGACTCAGCATTTCTGGTGTTCAGTGATTCTTTATGAGCTGAGGTGCTTTCAGAGACCCTGACTGCAGAATCTGTTCTGGCTGTACTCTCTGATATGACATCTATGCAGGCTTGCACACCTTTGGTTTCTGGCATGTTGTCCTGGTCCGATACTTCTGTGATCCATTATAGTGAGAGACCTCCTAGCAGCCAAGGCCTGCATCTTGACTTTGGAAGGTGAATAAAGAATTCACAGAATATTTTCACACATGAGATGGTTTTTGGTAATCCTACTGAGGTTTTGTTCTCCAGACTCAGACATGAAACCCCAAAGTTGACCACTCCAAAACATAGTAAGTACAGGGAACCAAAAGTCAAACAGGTACAGTCTAGGTGGGGCAATGCTTGGCTCTACCCCTACCCAGGCTTCATCTTCAGATACCTTAGTTTGGTTGGTTAGAAACTCTAATATCTTAAATCAGATCCAAAGTACCCGAGTGATGGGAGTTTCTACTAAGGAGAGAGGGTGGATCTCCTTCAGAGTAATAGCAACTCCAATGCAACTGAGGCTAAGGAACTAGAATATGTTGACAGGCCTCTATCAACTGACACCCTGGATTCTCCAGTTGAGGTCACTCTGTCCTCTGCCTCTCTGCCAGAGGACATTTCCTTTGTGAATCCTTGCTGCAGAATGAAAGAGCTCTTCCAATAGGTTTCCAAAGAATGATCTGAATCCCAGCAGAGATACATAGTCTTCATGGATCTCACTGTGCCTAGGCCACTATTCAGACATCATAATGGTGGCACTACTCACTGTTAGTAGTTTAAAAAGAAAGATGCCAGAACTTGAGGTATTCCTGCAACTTGAAAATATTCATATCTGTGTAGTTTCTGATACACAGTTTCAGTGCAAAGGCAGTACTTTCTGCATAACAGGGTTTAACGCATATCATGCCTTCAGATGCTTGAGTAACTGCAGGGAAGTATCTGTATTTCACTGAAATAAAGCACCAAACACAATAAATGTATAAAAAAGATCCAACCACGAATGAAGGCAGATCGACCTTTATAATAAAAAAGTACAAGCGCTTTCGTCTGGACAAGACTTCTTCAGATACAAAATACACACAGGTGCTACAGAAATTTATAATGCCTCACAATGAAGTCAATTAAGCTTTTAAAGAAACACACACATATAAAAAATATATGCAATAATAAATTATTTGATACACTAATACTAAATACATGGAAAGAAGAACCATACAGTGGCAGCTGGTGACTTCAAATCACAGGGGGGTTGCAGGAGACAGCTGAATGGGTAGGGTCAAGGGGAGGGGTGTGGTCAACCAGAAAGGGGAGGAGCTATGCACAAAACCACAAAAAACTAACTTTAATTAAATACGCTGCCCTAGGTGACAAACCATCATTATGAAAGTCCAATCAAGACAAAAATAAGTGTAGAAGAATAAAAATATTTCAATGCATTGGCTGCATGACAGCTTACTTAATATCTAGATGGAAACAAAAGGTTGTGAGACATGAAAAAATAAATTACTTTTTAAATACATTACTGGAATGCCAGTCAAAATCAAGTATAAGAAAAACCAGAAGCACTCAACTCAAACCACTTCTCCTTGCACTGCAGTTCTAATTATAATATATTCAGCTTTATTAAAGTACCAAGTAACATGCTGAAAGTAGAAATCTATGTGATTCCCCCAACTTGTAAAAATGTTTCTTATCCAAAAAAGACCTGCTGCCTGACAACTTGTTTCATGGGGAAAACATGATAAAAGTAAAAAATGAAAAGCAAACAAGAAACAAGCTCAAGATACATTGCTTAAAGGATTACTGTACAGGTTATGGACCACACATGATTGGCATTCTGTTTAGTTTACGGGTAAAGTCTGTAGAGATGACTGGAAGTCTCCAACAAGTGTAATGAGCTTTTTAAAATAATGGAATCCTGTCCTTTAATACCCAAGGTTTATACATTATCTAGTCAAGTATTCTCTGCATGACAACAACAGAAAGGCTTTCAATGTTGGCAGTTCTTTAACAGTATGCTTATTAAAGCTTACTTGCATCTTACGATCTCAGACAAGCTTACCTTATGGTCATTAAAGCATTGCTACTTAAACACAGAGCAACAGGCACTTTGAGTAATAAGCATAAATCTGAGTAATAAGCATAAATCAACAGTACAAAAATATGACAGAAACCAGACCATTCTGCAAAATCAAGGACAGATGAAAAGCCACTGTAGTACTTATGCAGTGTGTCCTCCCCATCCAAGGTAGATACAACTACTCTTTGCCTTGCTTGGACACATCCAGAGTCACTACATGGGGGAGTGGGGTGCAACAAGCATGTCACAATTTGAAATCTCTCTGGCTGACTGTGATGGCCCTGACACATTTGTCATACCTCTCAACCTCAAGAGCAAGAAATCTGGACAAAGCCATGCACAGAAGTGGGACAAAGGCCCAAAAATAAAGACAATTTTTAAATATTGCTCTAATAAACTTAGAAAGATAATAGAATGGGTCTTGCATTAGTATGAATTTTCTGAAGGGTATAAAATCTGAAACTCAAATGTCTGTCATTTTCTAACTTCAGTCTTTAGTGATTTGTCACTAACTTGCCAAAAAACACAACTTTATGAAAAATGGACCAAAAATGTGATGCAAAAATATAAAATAGACACACAATACAGCTGCTACCTGTCAAAGAAGGGACACTTTAATATTAGTACTGCTACCTTGAGCAGCTGACAAAATAAAAGAATCTACATGCATTTCAAGTAATCTATAACTTTGATTATTACAGTTATTTCTTAATTGTAAACCCTCCATGTTTTCTTCCAAAATTGCTATTTTACGGAGGGATTATTAGGGGAAGAGCAACATTTTGAGCCAAAAATTGGGGACAGTTGAGAGGTTGGCTATGCCTAATTCTATAAAGCAATTTATTTGCATGTACCTCTCAACCTGTTAATGCAGTAAATCTGAACAAGGCCAAATATATTGGGGGCACATATAAACAGTACTAAAAATTGCTCTTGTATAAATTGAGACAGTTGATAGAACAGCTCTTACTTTAACATGCATTTTTCTGAAGGTTATGAAGTCTGAAACTTATTATTTAGTGACTTAATTCCTAAATGATTTGCCAGAAAACTACAAATTTTATGAAGAACAAACCAAAAATAAGAAGCAAAAATCTATTCATTCTTTGAAAATCTGGACAGTTGGGAGGTATAGTTCAGCTGGGCCTGTCTGAGTTTGCTGCCCTTCCCCCGACAAAATAATGGTTGAATGGAGCCTCTGCAGCCATTCCAATAAACCATTACTTGGCTATTTCACTCCATTTACCATAAACACTAATGTGCATACTGCTTTACTTCTATGATGAGTTGGACTTCATTTGAAAGTTTTATTTTGTATTTTACAGCACAAACACTAAGTCATCTGTTAAACAAAGCAATGCAGTCTCACAATGAAAACTTAGCATTAAAACTTCTCTGCCCTTGAAACTCACATTCATTGAAACAGCATTGAAACCCACATTCAAAGAAAATACATTTTGCCAGTGGCAGATAAAGATTAATTTTGGGCTGTTTTCAAATCATAGACCCCTTGCATATGAAACATACATGTGCTCTTTGATACACCTTCCTCACTGTACTAAAATTATATTCCTTGTACAATACAGTACACTTGTTAGAGGGTGTTTTAAATTTGTTTTGAACATTTTTCCAGTAAGCAATGAAACAAACCATATGCACCCATAATGGCAAAACTGCCCAGTTGAGAACATTTATCATAAAAAAGTCTACTCAGACTTCAACAGTCCACCATTATTAGTTAATATACACAATTCTACAGTCCACCATTATTAGTAAATATGCACAATTCCACAGTCCACCATTATCAGTAAATATGCACAATTCTACAGTCCACCTTTATCAGTAAATATGCACAATTCTACAGTCCATTATCAGTAAATATGCACAATCTCTGAAGTAAGTCATCTAAATAATTCCACATTAAAGAAATCTGTAACTAATGAAGCGGTTGCTGCTAGCAATCACCTTTATATTTCATGGTTTCATCGAAAAATAAAGTGTCTGTTGCCCCTCAGGAATAAATTGCCTATATTACATTAAAAATGATAAGCTAGTAATAATATTGCAAGAGGAAATGGATGGCAAACTGATAACAGACTCATAGTTAGTATCTTCACCAAGGAGAACATTCTCAGTACAGCAGCATCCACCCCTTGTGGGAGTAGAACCCACAGCCTTCTGCATCAAAAGCCCGTACACAACCTGTTGTGCTATAGTATTAACTAGGCAAAGCACTAAACTTCTATTCCCCTGCAGCTCTCAGCTCCTTGTAAAATCTACTCAATACTCAACTGCATCTCAACTTCGCAGCTCAAGAAAACTGGAAAAAGCCAAAATGTATTGGGGGGGGGGGGTCAAAAGCCCAAAAACCAGGGACACATTAAACATTGCTTGTATAATCTTGGAAAGTTGCTAGCCTAGAATAAAATGTTGTGTTGCCACCATACATTTTACTGCCAAGGTCCCTGAGCAAAAAAACAGTCAGAGTAACATACCACTATGCCACATCAGCTGCTTTGTAAAAGAGAGGAAGACTGAAACTTAAATGGCTATCATTTAGTGAATTCAGTTCTCACCATAGCTGTCAACCTCTTAGTACAAAACACCTGGACAAACCCAGTAATGAGGGAATACAGCCCTCAAACATATTCAGTGAATTCAGTTCTTGCCATAGCTGTCAACCTTAGCACAAAAACCTGGACGAAGCCAATAATGGGGGAATACAGTCCCAAAAATAGGGACAAATTTAAAATATTCATCTTATAAACTTAGAAAATTGCTAGAAAAAAGGTTGTGCTACTATGTATTCTGAAGAACATGAAGTTTGAAATTCAAATGCCGGTCAATTTTACTGCTGACAGAACAAAACAATTTTCAGCAGAGACCCAGGGATTAATACTGCAGACACGTCTTTGTAAAATGACAGGGCACCAGAGCAAATCCACACAAACACAGGGAGGAGATGCAGACTCCACACAGAAGGCACCCCAACCAAGAATCAAACCAGAAAACCTATAGCTGTGAGGCAACAATACTACCACTGCACCATCAAATATGCAAGGAATTAAACATTCAGAAACCTGAAGTCTGAAATTCAAATGCCTGTCAATTTTACTGCGGACAGAACAAAACAATTTTCAGCAGAGACGCAGGGATTAATACTGCAGACACGTCTTTGTAAAATGGCAGGGCACCAGAGCAAATCCACACAAACACAGGGAGGAGATGCAGACTCCACACAGAAGCCACCCCAACCAAGAATCAAACCAGAAAACCTATAGCTGTGAGGCAACAATACTACCACTGCACCATCAAATATGCAAGGAATTAAACATTCAGAAACCTGAAGTCTGAAATTCAAATGCCTGTCAATTTTATTTAACATTTGTTAATCAGGACAGTCTGACTTGGAACAAAAAAACAGTTTTCAGCAGAGGCCCAGGAAGAAATAATGCAGACATGTCTTTGTAACATGGGAGGACACAAAAGCAAACCCACACAAACACAGGGAGAAGATACGGACCCCACAAAGAAGGAACCCCAGCCAAGAATCAAACCTGAAAACCTGCAACTGTGAGGCAACAATGCAACCAGTGCACAATCAAATAAAAACAAACCCATACAAACACAGGGAGAATATAACAGACCCCACAAAGAAGGAACCCCAGCCAAGAATAAAACCTGAAAACCTGCAGCTGTGAGGCAACAATGCTACCAGTGCAACATCAAATAAAAGCAAACCCACACAAACACAGGGAGAAGATAACAGACCCCACAAAGAAGGAACCCCAGCCAAGAATCAAACCTGAAAACCTGCAGCTGCGAGGCAACAATGCTACTACTACACCATCAAATATCAAGCATTGCAACATTTACAAACCACAGATATTATGAGGAACAGATCAGATCAAATATGAGGCAAAAATCTGCAATTTTCTTTACAAATGGTGGTGGGTAGGGAATGCAAGTCTTTAACACCTGCATGCAGGGTACAGGGTTCAAGCCTGAGGTATTCCCTACCATGAGCACCTGGCACATTTTCTCACACACACACACACTCTCAGTTGCACATCTTAGACAAAATTCCTATTTGGTATACCTGAAATTGTTCATAAGTGTAAAAGATAGCTGATTTGGAAAATCAGATTAAATACCACAATTAAACCTGGATGGAATGAGCATACTTCTATTGCACCAATTTTGAAATTTAGAGCAGCTAATTTATAATTTTTTTAATAACAACAGCATGGCAAAAATTATTTATTAAAAAATATTTATAGTAATGATCAGGTTTTAAAATCTTGTGTTTTAAATGTATTAATTTGTACTGTTTTCAAGCCCTGCTAAATAGGCTTTCAGTGATGTTTCTTTAATGTTTTTAAAAGGGCCACATGATTGTTTTAAATAAATAATAAGTGTTGTATTAAGTGGATGTAATGGTTATGATGATGTCACAGGGTAGAGGGGCGAAAGCATTTAACCATTCTTTCTTATGATTTCTCTGTTTTTTTATAAATGTGTACCACTTGGTTTTATTTGAATTTACTGGTTCAATGTTTTATCCTGCAATTCCTGAGTAACACTATGTTACTCTGTTTGTCTTTCATATTTATGTCTGATGGACAGAAGCAGTCAATAAATTACCTCTATATAAATCAAATTAGTGCATCACATTTGGCCGTGTAGCTAAGTTTATAAGGGCCATAATGGTCATTCATCTAGTATACACCTATAAACTTGTAAGGGTAGAACCCTCCTACCCTGTCCCCAAATGTATCTGCTCTACATTTAGCTTAAACATAGCCCTCCTCAGCACTCTAGCACCAATCACATCCACTCACCCTAGCACTGCTGCCATCATCACTCTAGAACCAATCACATGCAGACATCTTAGCACTCCTACGACTCATGCATTACATAACAACACAAGACTCAATTTACTGCTCCATTCCCAATACTAACTCCTCACTAACTAACTTCTACCCACTGACTCCTCCCCTAACATCTCCATTTTTCCTACTTTTCTCCCACCCTCCCAGTGACACATTACACACCAACACAGAATCAATTTACTGACCCATCTCAGTACTAATTTCTTACTAGTTAGACTCCTTACCTATCCTCTACAATTTTCATTTTCTGCTCCCCTTCTTGTATCCTTTTTCAAATTATTGTACCTACCTCAACCCAGTATATAATTCACTCCAAATCAATACCACCAGTACACATTCAAAACAATTGCTCAAGATAAATTCTTCACAGCAAACATCATAATACACTAATCCTACACCACAACAATCACGCCCACCTTAATTGCATATATATATATATATATATATATATATATATATATATATATATATATATATATATATTACTAAATAAAACCATATTACAGTCATCCAAAGTTAAACACTTATAACAACTGTACTATTACTCTTATTCATAACTTATCACTCCAGCCTGCACCTTGACCTTAACCCCCACATAACCTTTAGAATCTTCATAAATAACATACCACCTCCTAATAAATGCCTGTGATATATAGAGTCACAATTGGGTTAGGCTGAGCAGCTAGGCCTATAAAGGCATGTGTGGTCATTAGCCTATTATATACCTATAAACCTATGAACCTATGAATCCTATTAAATCCACCCATTCTTACATATCATCCTGACACCTGAACAAAAACAGTTACAGTTTTCACTTATCTCTATAATTGGACAGTCATCCAACTCTGCAGATTTATATAACTCAATAAGTCACATAATCACCTTATACCTATTAACCAGGTACTAATCAACACTTCATCTTTTTACATATTAACCATAGCAGAAAAATCTTGAACAATAATTGTAAAACAGCCACACCAAAGCTTATTAATATCAACACAAGAAGTGCATGCAATAAAGTAACAGACTTTCATGCATGGGTTTTCAAGACATCAATCTACTCTCATTATCTGAGATCTGGCTAAAAGCATCAATAAAAGATGAATAAATACTCTCTGTTAGCTACAACATACTATGAAATGATCAAAAGGGCAAAAAAAGAAGAGAGATTATCTTACTTTTATCTAAATCACTGCAATCAATCCCATACTCACAGCCTTCCTTCAATTTAATAAAGCTGAACTGCTAATCAGCTCCCTTAAATAAATGCACATGAAAACATCTACCTAATTTCCATATACTTTCCTCCATGGTATTCTCCTGGATAAGCAAAAAATATCCCTAAGAAACTATAAACATGCAAGATTTCAAAATAATCTGGAACTCAAACATTACAGCTATGGCTCAGCACTCCATAAACCTATGGAGTGCTTAAGCCAATCCCATTATCAAAATTAATATTAAGACAACCAATTTAGACTGGATACTAACATCTGATCCCACTAAAATTACACCAGCTGATACTCTTCTTGGCACCATTAGTGGTCACCTCTTACCTTTGCCAATGTGCACCTCTTATCCATCCTAAACCAGCACCCCTTTAACTATGTACACAATGCAATAAAATTTGAGAAATATACTTTTCTAGCTGCCTTACCTTATGTAATTTCAAATGCCCCTTAAATATCTTCCATTTGATGAAACAATAGGACAATTTAACCAAACAGTTCTTATTATTCTAAACTAAATGGCTCTTGTAAAAAGAAAATACGTGGAAGTAAATCCCGCCCTATGACTTAAACATACGACCAAAGAACTGATGTAATAGATATAAAACATGGTGAAGACAGTTCAAAAATAAAACACAGCAGAAGCAGCAAGCCTTCAAACAGCTTTGAAATCTTTGAAGTCTTACTAAAAATAAAGAAACTGAAAACAAAAAAAATACTTCCTTATGCTGCAAAATGCAAGTCCAAACAACCCAAAATTCTTAAAGAAATTAATGGACACATTGCTTCACCCATGTAGGGCTTAATAACCAAATTCTTCCCCTAGAACACACTCTGAAACTATTGCACTAACTTCAGTACTCACTTTATCCATACCACCACCAATTTCACAAATAATAATGCCATCAAATAATAAACATCTTGCAAACTACTCATCCTAATGCCAGTTTTAACCTACAGTCAATCCCATTGATGCAATAAAAAATAGCACCAGAAATGAAAAACCACATCTCTGTCTGCAGAAAAACTTTAAGCAGGGTAGCTTAAGATTTAGGCGGAATCCATTGCCTACCCAGATTCCATTTTACTCTAATGCTCAGTCCTGGAACAGTATGTTCTGGCCATATGGAAACAATCTTCCATTCTTCCACAACTTAAAATGGATAAATCTGAAGGATCAACTATTGCTAAATTGCCATTGTTCCATCACTCTCAAAAATCCTTGAGAAATTGGCTCATAACCATCGGCTACACTTTCACCTAAAGAAAGACATTATCTTCAATACACAGCACAACTTCAGACCCAATCACAGCACTGCAACCACACGTCTGGGTTTCTTAAATACTGTCAGTCTCAAAAGAAACAATGGTAAAATACTTTTTAATATCTTCTTAGATCTCACAAAAGCATTCAGAGTTGTCTTACACAACATAATCCTTCAAAAACTAAATCTCATATGCATATCAAAATCAGATCTACATTGGTTCAGTAGCTATCTTTCTAACAGCCACCAAGCATTGCAGTGGGAGTTCAAGCTCTCTGTCTTTCTTTCACTTGCAACAGGGATACACAGGGATGACCGTAGCATCTTTGCATTTCAAAATTTTCATCAATGACCTTCAAGCAGCATCTAATTATGCTATGCTGCTACAACATGCAGATGGGTCAATGCTCATCTATTCTGCAGAGTAATATAACTCATTGCAAAGACCCAAGAATCAATCTTCTCCTCTGACTCCTGGCTTAGTAACTCCCAGCCCCTGCTAAATCCCCTAAAAATCAAATTACTCCTCTTCAGACCAAACTTGCATAATGATACCAAACCAGACCTAACTGTTACTACCCTAACCAACCCTGAAATTGAATGAGTTACTCACTGTAAACTAATTAGAACCATTTCTGGTGATAACCTAAAATTTAATTAACACATACAAGAAGTATTAAAAAAGACATACCAGAAACCTTTGACACAGAAAAACTACAGTCACTGACTACCTATTTCCAACATTATTTTATGTCCCACCAGTACTCATTAATCTGCACTGCAATGTGACTACAAAACTACTGCAATGCTACAGTACAATTGTAAAAGTCATATGCAGCCTTGCCTATTAGTCACATCATTGGGCAGTCCTTCAAAAACGCAGATGGTTTGAGCTACCTTAACCAACTGAAATAAACTCATTACTTATGGTAGACAAACTAGCCTAAAAACATATGTCCCAACCTAAAAAAAAATCCTTGCACTGTACAGACCAATTAGAAGTCTGAGTTCCATATACAAATCCTTATGAAGCACACAGAAAGTGAATAATTCAGCAGGTGAAGTCATATATGCCAACCAGATCTCCAGAATATACAACTCACTCCCCACAAACCTAAGGCTCAATGGCAGCCATTCTATATTTAAAACCCAACTGAAAATCCACCAGACTCATGACTATGTTCTTGAAATATACCAGGATAATCCAAACACTCTATCACATTACTTTCTCTCTGAGATCTCATCACCTATCCTGGTAATAGGTAATCCTCTTCAGATAATCCAAAGAATCTCCTGTGTAAATAAATTGTAATACAAATCTTTTATTAAAAAAAAATTAATCCAACAACAAATATTCCTATGCTCACAAACTCAACTTCTCCTGGAATTAACAACACTTGACTTTAAAAATACTTCCTACCACACACACACACACACACACACACACACACACACACACACACACACACACACACACACACACACACACACACTAGAAGCAGCAAGTCCAATAGACACACAAAGTATAAAAGCAGCAAGTACCATACACACACACAAAGTATAAAAGCAGCAATACACACACAAAGTATAAAAAGCAAGCAAGTACCATACACACACAAATACACACACAAAGTATAAAAGCAGCAAGTACCATACATTGTAAAAGTAAAAAGCGCCATACACTTACCTGTCCGTTCTCCATAATATCCAGCTAACGTACATCCTGCCCGCGCAATACTGCAAAGACCCGCAAGATCCTTGAAATCAAACCTCCCGATGAGACTGTTCTGTCATTCCCGACTGCTGCTGTTGCAGTCCGGCCCCGATACATTATCCCAGTGAGTCTGTGCACTTTAAAAGTGCACAGACGTCTCCATGTGTTTCCCTATGGGGACTGCCAGACTGCCTGGAGCATGCGCACAGACACGCAGTAGTCGGGACTACTGCGCATGCGCGAAGTCCGCGAAAATTTAAACCAATTTTTTTTTCTATTTTTATTTTTTTTTTTGTTCTGAGGGGGCTGCAGTCCGGCAGTCCAATAGCATGGGCCACCCCTGAAACCATAAACAGAAATAAAAACCATCTCGTTCTGAAATATAATTCATGTTAAACTCTGGCTGCTTTTGCTAGTAATACTGGTTTGATACTAATGTATTCATTTAGACCAGGAGCAATGTGTGCCCTCAGCCTAAGTTGCCATTTGAGTTCTTTATTTAATAAAATATTTCTACAATCTCCCCTCTGACATTGTCTCTAACAACTTCAATGATGCCAAATTTATAACCAGAAAATGAAGCACATGTCCCCGAATGTTTAAAAAGTGCACTACTTTCCTTGGCTGTCCTAATGTCATATGTGTGTTCATATATTCTGTCTCTGAGTGCCCTCTCAGTTTTTCCAACATAAAATGCAGGGCACTCACCACAGATCGCCAAGTAAACCAACATCTTAGTTCTGCAGTTACCCCTGCAGAATCTCACAAAACTGTTAAGCCCATTCTTTAGTCTAACATTTGCATCACTAATAATGTAGGAACATTGGCTGCAACTACCACAAGGAACAGTGTTTTTATTATTAAAGTGTCTTGCATTGGTATCAATGTACTCAAAAACTTTTTTGAAATTCCTTCCAGTCCTGAATGTAAATATAGGTTTTGGTCCTACTGCCTCAAAAATATCTTTGTTACTTTTTAACATACACCAATTAGAACTAATAATGTTGGTAAAAATGTCAGAAAATGTAGTAAACTCTGTAACACAAGACACCCTAAATTCTTTAACATCTCCACCCTGGGATCCTGAAACCACAAGGGGTTGACCTAACAGAGGCTTATATCTTTTGCCCCATTCACCATAAACCTTAGCCAATATATCACAAACCATGTCTAAAGGATAATTCCTTTCAATGAACTTGATACCTAGAAAAAGAAATTCATTCTTCAAATCATCGAAATCTGAAGTCATCCTAGCAATCCTGACTGCCTGTCCTTTTACAAGGCTTTTCTTCTGAAATGTAGGGTGATGACTATCAAAGTGCAAATAACTATTGCACCAGGTATCTTTACGGTAAATCTTGGATTTAAAATTCTTATTGGTTTTAACAATAGTAATATCCAAATAGTTAATAGTGTCAGGATGCCAAGTATGTGTGAAAGTCAAAAAACTGGTACTATTGTTCAAATAATCCAGAAACAAGGTGAGCATTTCTGTAGTTCCTTTCCACAAAATAAAAATGTCGCCAAGGAATCTAAGATAGATTTTAATATTGTCTTGAAAAGGACTGCCAAAAACATATCTACTCTCCCATTCCAGCATGACCAAGTTGGCGTACATGGTGGCACAAGCTGCCCCCATTGCAACACCACTGGTCTGTTGGAAATATTTACTTTGGAAACTAATATAATTGTTGTCTAAGACAATTTCCAAAAGTTCCAAAATTAATGGAATTTTATCCTTATCTAGGGAAGAGTGTTTGTAAATACTGTCACTAAAATAATCAAAACCCAATTCACGGGAAATGCAAGTAAATAAATTCTTCACATCAGTGATGAGCTCCACAAATCTGTTAATTTACTGAGAAAATCCTTTTGATATGATGATCCCGCTAATGGATGTGTTTTGAATTTCTGGCAGAAACAAGTTGGAGCTAAAATGGATTTATGGACTTTAGGTAGTCCAAAAAAGGTGGGAATTATAGAATTATTTTGTCTCAGAAATCTATGTGTTTTAATATCAATCCTATTTTCTAATAGATATTCTTCTAAAATATAATCAATTCTCCCGTAAGCTATGTTGATTTCATTAATTGAAATGGGACAATAAGTAGTAGAATCCATCAAAATGTTAGTAATAGAATTGTAATATTCCTCAGTGTCAAACAAAACAACACCCCCTCCCTTGTCAGGTTGCATAATACGCAGTTCATTTTGTCCTTGTAATTGATGAAGTAACTGAATTTCATCATGTCTTAAATTGGTTAAACCACAATTTAATTTATGCCTATAAAAGGCTTCATATATTTCATCCATAACTGTTTTTTCATATAGAAATAAAATAGGGTGAAGGGGTGGATTGTAAGTACTACTTCGAACTAAACTGTCTGAAACCCTGTTATTCTCTTTGTTTGTTTTATTAAAATTCATATTTAAATTTAACTTTCTTAGAAATAGTTTGAAATCAACCAAGACATTTGCTAGATCACCAGGGTTGCTTTTAACATATTTAAAACCTCTGGAGAACAAGTCAAAATGTAATTTCCCTATCACTTGAGTAGAATAATTGTAGATTTTAAAACCCTTGTATTCAGATAGAATACTATCTGTCCCTTCCTGAATCACTATCTTTTCCAACCATAATTCATCCCGTAGCCATTGCTCATATGGCCTGGATCTGGGGGATGCCTGGTCTTGCTGGCCAATCATTCTGACCTCCTGGGGAATAAAAAAGGGTCTTGTGGTTCAGAAAAGGAGTCTAACTCATCAAGGGGTCTGTTGTGACTCATAGCTCTGTCTGATGGCACCCCCTGGTCATGAGTATCAGTCACAAGAGGGTGAATGTCATCATCAAATCCTGTATTAACATGTGTGTTAATGTAGTTTCCATTGCCATGTTTGTTGTTAAAAGTGAGACCAGGATAAACTTTACCAATACTTTACTGTTGTTGGTCCCTTAGGAATTTCTTTTGTTTCCTTAAAAAATTATTGTTAACTCTCCTGTCAGTTTTGTCAAGAATCTTCCTATACAAAGATTCAAATTCAGAAAATAATAAATCTTTTAAAATGTTTTCATTCAAAATATTAATCTCCATAGTGGCATCATTGTATTTAATAAGTCTTTTAATAAGACCCAAACCACACTCGTCAAAATAAGAATGTAAATCTTTTAAAACATCTTTCGAATATATGACACCAAAGGGATATTTAAAGAATCTTAAACCTTGTGGTACAAAACCATGTTCAATACAACAATGTAAATAACGATTGTCCAGTTCTAAGCATTTGTATTTAAAAAGTTTCTTTTCCAAAGAAAAAATCATGTCTTTTAAAGTCAAAGAATCAACGGAATTGTCCCCATAACCATGCTTTGCAAAATGAATATTGTCAACAGGATTAAAATCAAAATTCCTGTTAAACACATGTTGGAAATATTTTTTTGGTTAAAAAAGCACATCATGGTTAGGAACGCCACCCTGGGTGCCTGAAACACTAGAAACCACCATGACAGCTCTCTGGCGGTTTAAACTAAAGACAGTTAGGACAGCCATGGAAAGTAGTGCACTTTTTAAACATTCGGGGACATGTGCTTCATTTTCTGGTTATAAATTTGGCATCATTGAAGTTGTTAGAGACAATGTCAGAGGGGGAGATTGTAAAAATATTTTATTAAATAAAGAACTCAAATGGCAACTTAGGCTGAGGGCACACACTGCTCCTGGTCTAAATAAATACATTAGTATCAAACCAGTATTACTAGCAAAAACAGCCAGAGTTTAACATGAATTATATTTCAGAACGAGATGGTTTTTATTTCTGTTTATGGTTCTTAGTTCCATGCATTTAGTATTAGTGTATCAGATAATTTATTATTGCATATATTTTTTATATGTGTGTGTTTCTTTAAAAGCTTAATTGACTTCATTGTGAGGCATTATAAATTTCTGTAGCACCTGTGTGTATTTTGTATCTGAAGAAGTCTAGTCCAGACGAAAGCGCTTGTACTTTTTTATTATAAAGGTCGATCTGCCTTCATTCGTGGTTGGATCATTTTTATTCATTGAAGTATCTGTATTTGTCAGAAACCCAATATTTTGTATGAAATTACCCACAATCCTAATGTGCAGTTGTTGTAGATCCAAACCACCAATAAAAAATCCAGCTATTACCTCATTGCTGGATACAAATACCCATCAATATCCCAAAAGATCATGGAAATTAGTTTAATTCCATTAAAGGGTAAAATATCAAGCCAAATGCCTTCTTGATAAAGGATTCCAGTTACACAGGTATTGACTAGCATACTCACACCTCTAAAAATGGATATTTTCTTTTTTTTTCCTAGATTTTGCTGATACTAATGTACTGAAGCAGATTGTAAAACTACACTCTATAGACTTTAAAATCCTTGACATGCTCCTTACCAATCTAGCCCCTGTGTGTGCTCCACCACATATTGCTACATCAATGGCTAAGGCTGACCACGATGTCCACACTCTGGAATGAGGACATTCTCAAGAGTCCTTGGGAGGGAAGAACTCTGCAATCTGTACTATGATGAGCATCTGACAGATGGATTGGTGAGTGCCAAATGGATGCCATGGAACAGTAGGTGTTTTAAACCTTGTCAAATGGATGCCATAGAACAGTAGGTACTTTAAACCTATGGCCACATGGTAGGGGTTTTAGGCCCATGAACAGATGCCAATAAAGGATGGCAGTGAAGCTTTATGGGGTAACTGATTAATATTTACAGAACTTGCAAATAAAGGATGGAAGTTGTGATAAAGATGTAAGAATGCACTGAAAAACTACGAACCTGTATAATAAGATATCATAAGACTGTGAAATGTGAATTATTTATTCATTGAAGTATCTGTATTTGTCAGAAACCCAATATTTTGTATGAAATTACCCACAATCCTAATGTGCAGTTGTTGTAGATCCAAACCACCAATAAAAAATCCAGCTATTACCTCATTGCTGGATACAAATACCCATCAATATCCCAAAAGATCATGGAAATTACTTTAATTCCATTAAAGGGTAAAATATCAAGCCAAATACCTTCTTGATAAAGGATTCCAGTTACACAGGTATTGACTAGCATACCCACACCTCTAAAAATGGATATTTTCATTTTTTTCCTAGATTTTGCTAATACTAATGTACTGAAGCAGATTGTAAAACTACACTCTATAGACTTTAAAATCTTTGACATGCTCCTTACCAATCTAGCCCCTGTGTGTGCTCCACCACACATTGCTACATCAATGGCTAAGGCTGACCACAATGTGCACAGTCTGGAATGAGGACATTCTCAAGAGGCCTTGGGAGGGAAGAACTCTGCAATCTGTACTATGATGAGCATCTGACAGATGGATTGGTGAGTGCCAAATGGATGCCATGGAACAGTAGGTGCCTTAAACCTTGTCAAATGGATGCCATAGAACAGTAGGTGCTTTAAACCTATGGCCACATGGTAGGGGTTTTAGGCCCATGAACAGATGCCAATAAAGGATGGCAGTGAAGCTTTATGGGGGTAACTGATTAATATTTACAGAACTTGCAAATAAAGGATGGAAGTTGTGATAAAGATGTAAAAATGCACTGAAAACCTACGGACCCGTATAATAAGATATCATAAGACTGTGAAATGTGAATTATGTACAGTTCATAAAAGCTTGGTCAGAAAGACAGAAGGGTCCATGTGTTCATTTGAAGGGAAGGGGGACACAAAGGGCAAAAAAGGTACATCTCTCAGTAATTCAGGAAGAAAGCCACAACCAAATTTCAGATTTATCTGGAATATCATTCATGGAATCAACTTATGTAATTTTCAGACAGTAACAGCTGCAACATAACTAACTCATTAACACACTCATGCAAATACTCTGTGCTATGTAAATGAGTTTCAGAGCATAAGGAACAGTAATCCCAGCTATGTGATAGTTATGGTACAAAACATTCAGCAGAGAAAAATAGCCTCTTTTATTGCAGAGAACACACGTATACATGAGACAAGGCCATCAAGGTCTTGTCTCCCCGAATGCTAGAAATTTCATTCCTTTATATTATTTTTAACTCTAAGCTTAAAAAATTATATCTATTAAACTATAATCACTGACCAATTAAAAACAAACACCTTTGCATTATTTTTTCTAACTAAGACCCTGCTGACTCTGTCTATGCCTTTCTATGCTAGGTGCAGGTTTCAAGTTCCACGCTGGAAGTTTTTATGCTGGCACTAGCCATGTTGGCACTTTTCAGACTAGCAGAAAATAGATCATAAAAAGACTAAAACTAGAAGGAATCCATTTACATATAAAATGAACTCTAAAATAGAATATTCAATAAACATTTTCCCTTCTTTTAAACTTCTCCCTACAGATAGTAGATGAAATATCTGCATTGCAGGATTAGGAAACATGTTTTGTAATATGTGGCTTCTTAATTAATCATTATGCTCATTTCACTACATCAGTGGTTCACATATGTAATGTGTGGTACTCCAGACCCCAAATCCCCATACGATACATGTGTTTGTGTTTATGCGTGCAGGTGTGCATGTGGGTGTGTGCATGTGTGTGGGTGTATGCATGGGTGTTCATGTGTGTGTGGGGGTGGGTGTGTGCGCGCATTTGTGCATGTGGGTGTGTGGATGTGTGTTGATGTATGCGTGGGTGTGTTTCTGTGTGCACATGTGGATGTGTGTGTGCATGTGTGAATATGTCTGCATGCATGTGTGCATGTTGGTGTGTGGGTGTGGGTGTGTGTACATGTGTGCACTGAAAACTTCATGTGCGTGGGTTATCAGATATTGCACTTGGAAATCCCAGATCCTAAATCAATGTGCTGTAAATGTACATCAAAATACACAAGCCATGCAAATATCCATGCTATTGGAATCTCATCTTCTCTGACATGTACTGTATGTCTTTAGAGAGATGGGTTTGCAGTGGAGATCACCTTTGTCTGCAGCATTATTTTAAAATGGCAAGACATTTCTTTTGAAAATTATTCCATTATTTAATAACAGTACATCATAGCAGGGTCATAGAGAATAACTTGTATTTTACCCTCTGCAGAAAGATCATCAAATTTAATAAACTGGTATGTGCACCCTGAGCAAACAATGTCCCCAACCATGGCTAAACATGAATTACCTATTCCCTTCCATGGCTTACTGCTTATTCAACAATATTTACTAAAATGCTCATACTGGGACACATCGAACAGGTGATGAGGATTGCGTGACTCAAAATGACTGGAGCAGCAGGAATAATGAAGGTGAATCCATTTTAGACTTCTGCCTGTCAAATTACATAAGTGTGGCCAATACAAGGTTCACATAGAGAGACACTCACAGGATAACCAACAAAGGGGCAATATGCAACTTAGGTAGACTTTCTCCAAGTGAGGAAAGAACACTGGGATGAAATCAGAGATCACAAAGTCATCCATAATGAAACAGTTAGCCCCATCATAAACAATTGGTGGACACTATTACTGCCAGCAGTGTTCAAAGAACACTGTAAGGTCAACAGGGACTAGGCTGAAGACCTAGAAGTTGATGAGAACAAAAGAGCAGGACTTCAAGGAACTACTAAGAGATCTAGCATTACAGGAAGGACAAAACAAGTGAAGTTGAAGAGGAAGAATGGCAAGGTTTTGAGATACATGTGTGAAGATGATGCAACAACAGATATGTGGTCACACCAGCCAGGGAAATAATCCACAAAAAACGAGAAGTACCTGGAACTGGAATAGAAATCCAAGCAAAGAACAAACAACTGACCAGAAAATTAGAGAC
>NC_056734.1:207550549-207748049 GCF_019279795.1 Protopterus annectens
ACTGGAAATTCACCCTGGTTCTGGCCCCTATTGCTCAAGCTAACATACCCCCCCAAACATACATAACCTATAGATACTTCCTAACTAACATACCCCTTGCTAATAAACACCCATGATACATAGAGACACAATTGGAATGGATTGCATGACTAGACTTATAAAGACCCCGTTTGTCATTAGCCTAGTATATACCTATGAACTTATGAACCTATAAGGGCAATGAGACTTTTTTTATGGTGAGGAAATGCTGAGGTTTCTTGAATTTTTTGGGTGCTTAGTGAGGTACATGACAAAGGTGGTGCTGTTAATCAGGTAAGCCCAGTAACCTCACAGTCCCACTTCAGGAAAAATGCCTGAGTAAGTGATTTATACAGCCATGATATAACAGGCTAATGAAGGCTCTGTGAATCAAACCCAGGACTACTGCTACAAGGTCTATGACTAGCAGCAAATAGTGTTAAACCTCTGCACAAAACTGACACCCAGTTTATGCCAGTTTTTTGTACATTGACACCCATTCATATTTAATATCAGACCTATAGAAAAGCTAAAATTGTGGCAACATAATGCATGTACAGTAAGTATATATGCATGTATTTATACATTCCTTCATTCATTCAATCACTCACTTGACTATTTATGTATCCGTGTATTAATTAATTAATTTATTTTATGTACTTTGGTAGAGTGATGATTTTAAGGACCCGTTTTCAAATTCTTCCTGTGATGGCAGACTGAGAGATAGTACAGAATGTCATGCCAAAGCATTTATAACAGCTTGAGTTAAAGTCATGCCCTTTAATAGTAAAATTACAAGCAGTACTGTGCATAGTGAAATCTGACACATCCGCTTGGATTCTGTTGATTACAATAGCTCTGTCATATAGTGTGATACATGTTGCATTCATTCAAATTATATATGCCTAGTGAGGCAAAGACGTATGAACAGTGGTACGCATGCATTATTTTATAATCTACAGAACAGAAGTTGGATTCCTATTGGCAGAATATAGCACTGACATCTCTGAAGTCGTAGTGATGGGGCCTGAAGTACCATTACTATAACAGAGATAAGTTAATAAACACATTATTCAGAACTGTTATCTAGATAAGAACTGAAAATGAAAACTCATTTTTTATCAGGTACCATAATGTCAGCATAACCGCAAGGTGCTTTGAAACAGGTATTAACACAGTGCATCTACACAAACAGATCAAAGAAAACAATAGCTCACTTGTGACCTACAGAACCTTTGTGCAGTTATGATAGAAAATGATGCTTCTGTGCAAGTTATCCAATGGCTCCTAGAAATGAGAGACATTTGTGATAAGATATGTAGTATTGCTTGTTTATTTCAGTTTTTGCTGTGTTAAATCCATACAGCTAACCATTCATTTGTATGGGTGACCCACAAAATAGATCCTTATTACACATGCCTACGGATTGTTCATAAGGACAGCCAATCAGCCAAAGGAACATGTCCCTGGAATGTGCAAAGAAATCAAAGAGCACAGAAATTCAAGTATGGCTGGAAAAATTATGCAAACTCTCCTTTTGTAGCAAATGCAGTATCTAGTGATTGGGTTTAAATCCTTGTCCAAGGGGCCAAAGTGTGATATTCAGTTGTAAATACAATATTAAATCACTGAGTAGAAATAAAATCTAGGAACTTCCCCAACAAATGCTTTCTAGTAAAACAAGTTATACAACAACTTATAAGTATGGAGCACCACAGGACTTTGAGTTCCTGGAGATTATTGAGAATATGTATATGGATTAAAATGTGGAGATCATTGATAACAAGAGAGTGCAGAAAAATACAACACAAGCTAGCAGTGGAACTTAAGTGTTTCTGTTGGTAGCCATACTCTTTTTCACAGATAGGTGACTGATACTAAAAACATCCAACCAAAAATGTATACTGTCATGACTGCTAGATCAGTGAATAGCAAGAAAGTGAGCACTTCATTTTCCTCACGTTTCTCTCTGTGTGCAATCTCTGAGGTCAGATGTTTTGTCACCTTGGGAGAATTTCTGTATTGAATAATGACTGACGAATGTTTTAGATGTTTTTGGGGTTGAATAATCACATCAGTATTATATGAGATTTCATTGTTCCTTGTGGTCTCATTGCTGTGAAGACTGAGTTTGCAAAGAGTGTGGCCATATATCAAGTGTGTATTACAGAGGGGCGGAGCCTGAATGGCTAACTGAAAGCAGCAGTATTTTAGAGCTCCATATAACTAGTTAAATAAGACAGGAAAAAATATTCTTTTTTTTTTTTTCTTCAAAGTATACAATCTTATAGATAAAGGACTAATTTACATAATTAGAAACTTTGGTCAAGTTTTACAAAAAAATTTCCTGTCAAAAAGCTTGGAGATATATTCACTTGTTAAAATGAGCAACTCAAATAATTTTCACCAGGATGCTGCCTTAAAGAAGGAACTACAACAGATGGCATGTACCTTCCAGGAGTTGTCTTTGAAGATGGATGATTTTAAAGAGAACCTAGAAAATCTTAAAACAAGCAGTCAAAAACAGACTGACACTCTCAAGGAAATGCTACAACAACATCAGACAAGGATAACAGGAATAGAGGTTTCTCTAAATGACTTAGAAAGCAGACTTAAGGAAGAGGAAACACAGAAAGAACTGCTTCTTAAACAAAACACTTGGTTGGTTAATAAAGTAGATGACTTGGAAAATAGTGAGAGGAGAAATAACATCAGGATTTTTGGATTACCTGAAAACACAGAAGGTGAGGATATTATTTCCTTTTTATCAAGCTGGATCCCTGACTTTTTAAATTTAAAAGAAGGACTTTCCTTTGGCATTGAAAGGGCACACAGAGCTCTTGGGAAACCTGCCACTAACTCAAACTCTCCTCCTAGATCAATAATTATCAAATTTCTTTCATACTTGGACAAGGAGTTGATTTTAAGATCTGTTTGGAGGAAGGCACCTCTGAAATATAAACAGAGCCCGATAAGATTTGATAACGACTATCCATCTAGAATAATGGAACAAAGGAAAAAAGTGTGGCCAATGATAAAGTTTCTGAAACAAAATATCATCAAGGCACAACTTGCATATCCAGCTAAGAATACTGTATGCCAACGAGATGAGGACTTTTATTGACTTAGAGGAAGCCTCTTCATTTATTAAAACTAATAATGTGATCACTTTACCAGAAGATATGGATTGGATGTCACCTTCTCTCAAGAGAACAAAAGAAACAAATGTCTGGACAGATGTCAAAAAGAAGAAGCAAAAGACTGATACTGTTACAGCCAAATCTCTCAAAGCATCTACTATGATATGACTTGTTTTAACATTACTTTAAAGGACCAATTATACAGCTTGGAATTTTAAAACAAAGGTAACTAACTACTGGAATCTTTATCTATATTTTTTGAAAATAGATGACACATGAAAGTTTTCATATTACCTCAGGTATGTAAAACAGGGTACTTTTCTTTCACAGAAGGAGGGTTATATAGCACATAAAATATTTATACTGTAAATCAACATAGATAGTATATGTGTATTTTCTCTTAATTTTCTCTTTTCTTTCTCTCTTCTCTTTTCTCATTATTTATGACATCATTTGTCCAATCCACATCTTGTCTCCCTTTCTAAATTCTCTCCTATTTACTATACTAATATAGTCTGTATATATTTAATAACTCACTATCTATACATAGATAAATAATAGTCTAAAATAATCTAGTTTTAAGGTAGACTAATTGGAATAGTGAACCTAATTAATTATTACAATATTTATTAGATTAATGATAGCCACTCTTATGCTTATTGGGACTGGGGACATGTTCGTGATTAACTCTGAAATGTTCCATTCATGTACGTATGTCCTTTGAATTATTTCCTTTTAGTATTAACAAATACATAAAAAGGAGGGGAAAATGTACTGTTGTTTAAGAGAAATGAAGCTTTCTTCACATTCTATTTGCATTGCCACAGCAACAGTAAACAATTGCTGCAGTTTCTAAGCAGACTGTGAATCTGTGAAGTGCATTTAGCCTCACAGATAACACAAATAATAAGAAAAAGTAATGTTCTTTAGTTATTAAAATGAAAAACAACCTAAACAAGGTAAAATAAATACATAGTAGGACTATTTGTCCCGGTCCCCTTCAATAATGCACATCACACCAAATGACATTTGATGACCTTTATTAAATTTCCATAACATAGCTTTGATCACCAACTTTATTACAACATTTCATGATATAATTGATTCTAAATACAGCATAACATCCTTGTAATGTTAATCAGGGCAGCATACCTACTCACCCTGCCCCAGTAAGAAGCGGCCATACCTCTACTCACTTACTTTACTTATGAAGAAGCATCCCATCTCACTTCAATGTTAATCAGGGCAGTGTACCCGCTCACCCTGCGCAACAAGCAGGTCCATACCTCTGCTCCATTACTTTACTTATGAAGCAGCATCCCAACTCACTTCATGCACCATCCATTGAATTACCTTCCACCAAATAAGCACCATCCTTACCTCAGCTTGCTTATCTATTCAGCAAGCTTCCTCCAACTACTCATTTCCTTTCCCCAGATCCTTGAAATGAACATCCAGACATCAGAGGGGGAACAGAAGAGGGCAAGCCTATCCCTCTTCTCCACCTACCCCCACTGATAAATAACGCTACTCCCCCCCAACAAAAAGAGGGCGGGTGGGTGGGTAGCAAGATCATGCCAAAATGTGATTGCTTACCCAACTACACCAGACAAATCCTCTTAAGTCCCTCCCCATCATTATCTCATTTCCTCCCAACTATCCCTGCCTCCACTTAACCCTTTCACCTCCCCAACCCAATTAACTCTCACTAATGTTAACCTAATCCCCCTATCAAGATGTCCCGGGACAACTTAGTTTGTTGCCAAACTTCATTTGTATATATTTTATGATTTATCCTCATAGGATTACATATTCCTGGAAACACAACTGAAATGTTCCCAAACTACATGTGCACTGAAATGTAGCTGCTTGATTAAAAAGTATTACTCATTTTAACATGCTGATTCCACAAGCTGTCTACACTGTAAACGTTACATTTTATATGTTAACTGAAATTGTCAGTCTCTAGAGCATATGAAAAGATACATATTACTTTTTGCAACATGTTATCTTTGCAGTTACCTCACACTCTGTACAAACTCACTTGGCAACTGATAGCTATTCATTTAAAATATCAGTTTAAATATTAAATGTGCCCGTGAAATGCTATTGACATTTTGACAAAATATAATGTGAACTGTAAAATAAATTACTTGAACGAAGTGAAGTAATGCATAGATTTCAAAGACAGTTCTTGACACTACAGTAAAAGTAAAAAATGTATATTCACAAGGAAGTATTGAAATGTTTTAATCTTCCAGGTAAAATAGCTTACTGTCAACATTTTGAGATATCAGAAAGTTTGAAGAGCTAGGAAATTACTATTCTTTGTCTTTATAATGATTATTAGACAGATGTTAGACTCTGCTTAGTTTAATGAATTGTGACATATGTTTATGAGGAAAAGTGGACTCAATTACTCAAACTGAACTGCACATTTATGGAAACTCAACTAAAATGTTCCCAAATTACTTATGAATTTAAATGAAACTGCCTGATTAATACGCATAATTTACTTTAACAACCTAAATCCATAAGCTATCTGCTCTATATATGCTACATTATATATATCACTTGCATATGACAGTATCTAGAGCACATGAAAAAAATACATATTATTTTTGCAACATGCTATATCTGCACTAACCATACATTCTAAACTAACTCAATTGGCAACTGACAAGTTATTTATTTGAAACATCAGTCTAAATATTAATTGTGCCCTTGAAATATTGTTGCCATTTTGACAAAACAAAACCTGAACTGAAAAATGAAAGATTTGAAGAAGTGAAGTATTGTACAGATTTCAAAGCCACTATTGACACTACAATACAAATAGAAATGTATACATGCAAGGAAAAATTGAAATGCTTTATACTTTTAATTAAAATAGCTTTTTGTTAACTTTTTGCTTTATCAGAAATTTAAATTGCTAGGAAATTATTTCTAATTTGTCTTTATAATGTTTACTAAAGTGATGTTAGTCACTGACTTGTTTAATAGATTGCGAGTCATGTACAAGATGGACTACTGATTCTGTTTACCTGTGTTAGCTGAATTTCTTTTATTAGTACTGATTTATAACAAGGGAAAGAAAGGGAAGGGAAATCTCTGTTTTTGGTCAAGGGAGGAGAGGCTTAAGAGTATTCTAACTGCCCTGAGAACTCTCTAAGTTGCTCTAAATACTATTTGATTAATACTTACCTAAGGTAAGTCTTGATTACCATATAGGTACCTTCACATTCATTCTAGACCTGATGTGATTACCCATTCTGGAAGCAGGAGGTGCCCTATGCAGGATGGGAATTGTCAGGGTGATCATAATTCATTCTTAGACTCTGCTTTGTAAATCTATAAATATGTAAAGGCACTGCACACTAGAATGTAGGATGCCTCTACTCAGAGTCAGGATACCACTGATAAGCCATGTCTTTTCATAAGTGTAAGATGAAGTTGGTGAGCTGAAGAGTGGGAAAGTAAAGGAAGACAGTACACCTACAGTAAATTCATATTTCATTGGTAATCACTCATTGTCTCCTGTAGAGTTGTTTTAGTCAAATCATTTTAGTAATAAACTATTTGTTGTTGGCTAATTTAGTGTATGCTCCTCTGTTGCATTTAATTTATCCAAACTGACATATCTGACATGTTTGGAATCTCTTAAGGGTAAATAAATATTGGCTATTTTCTAAGTCAACATAATAATTGTTTACACTAACATTCCATCTTGATATATAAAATGCTATAGAACAATAATAGAATAATATAGAATTTCATATCTCTTTTAAGAAAATTCTCCATATAATAACTTAACATATGGAGCTCAGTTGATATTGTTGGTTAAAGGCATGAGTGATAATCCAATAGATCTATCTTTATCTATTGGATTAGGAATTACTTTCATTCCATATTTAATGTGAAATTCATATTTACTTCTATTTGATACTTTAGAATTAATGTTTTATAGAAGTACTTTTTTAAAGCCTGACCAGAATTTTACCCTACTTATATTTAAAGAAGAAAGAACATTAAATTACACTCCCAAGTTTACACACATAAAAATAGCATCCAGTGTTATCAGAGAATATGGTATAACTACTACAATCAAAATAAAAAAAGAAGCAAAACGTTTCTTCCAACAATAACTTGAAATGGATTTAATATTTTTATCATTAAATACTAGTGGCTTAAATAATACAAATAAAATATCAGACTTACTAAAATATTTAAATCTAAATAAGGCACAAGTAGTATTTCTCCAGGAAACACATTTTATGACTAATGATAGCTTTATTTGGAACCCTAAAGACTATACAGTCTTATCTCAATCCTCCTATAGAACAAAGACAAAATGAGTATCAATTCTCTGGAAGAAAAACATAATCACTCCAAAAGTTATTTATAAATATGAAGACAGAGAAGGTCTACTAGCATTTGTTATAATTAAATTTAATAACAGAATATGGACCTTAGTCAATCTATATTGGTTCTCAGGAATTGGAGCAGGAATGGTTAAAAACACCAAGATTTTATTTCCAACAATTATAAAGGAAATCTTATACTGGGAAAAAACTTTAATTGTACCTTAGAAGCTTCTGAAACCACCAAGAAGTCTTTTTGCATAGCAACTATTTCAAAATGCTTAAAAAATGGATTGATTAATTTCATTTAATAGACACTTTTAAAGTAAAAGATGATAAATCCTTATTATTTTCCCATAAAGACCATAGATTTGGAACACAAACCAGAATAGACAAATTATTCATAATTCAAGATTTACAAACAAAAATCCTCAACTTCTCAATAGTTCCATGCCCCTTCTCAGATCATGACTCTCTCATAATAAAGCTCAAAATAGAGTTTAAACCTTTAATCCTCTCAAATAGAATTCCATCATATATCATGAAAATTTAAGAATTCAGACCCTAGGGTGTTGTCAGAACTACAATTATTTTCTGAAATTAATAATACAACAGAAATCAGTAGAGTCATGTTTTGGGACTCATTAAAAGCATATTTATTTGGTAAGACCCTTAGCTGGTACAAAAACAAAGTTATAGAGTGGGAATCTGAATCATTACACTTGCAAACCAGACTCTTGACAGCAAAATCTAAAAAAATATCAGAATTGTCCAGAAGTCAAAAAAAGAAATAGAGGAATTAAATAAAAAATATAATGATATTCTAGCACACAAAACTTATCTAGCCTTGGAAAAATTAAAATAAACTCATTAGCCACCTCCCCCAGATATCTACATAACTTAGCTATAAGAATTAAAATACAATCTAAAGCAAATAACATTAGTAGTATATATCATGAAAAGAAAGGGGGAAAAAGTATCAGATATAGGAGACATCCTCAAAGCATTTTGGTTCCATTATATGGGACACTTCAAAATAGATACAAATCTTATCAATATAAAAAAAAATTCCCAAAAACGTAAAACTAGACCTACAAAAACCTATATCCTACAAAAAAATCATTGACAAGATAAAAGAAAGTAAATCTAACAAAGCTCCAAGGATAGATGGTATAATTATGGAAATTTACAAACTCTTCCCCTCAACAGTAATCTCCCTTTTTCATAAAACTTTGCTAGAAGTCCAGTCAGAAGCAAAAATACCACCCTCATGGAAATATTCTCTCATAACACCAGTTCTAAAAGATAATAAACCATCAGATCTTTGAACCTCATACAGACCTATATCAATACTGAATAATTACAAAATAGCTAACAGAATGAAAACCCCACTTTCAAAGACAATTAATAATGATCAAACTGGACTTCTATATAACAGGCACACACATGATAATATTAAAAGGATATTTACTCATATAGATTATGTGAATAAAGAAGATAGAGGAACACTTGTAATTGGATTAGACATAGAAAAAGCCTTTGATTCCCTCAACTGGGAATATCTATTTAAAACTTTAACATTATTTGAATTTCCTCCTCCCTTCATCTTATTACTAAAAATCACATATATTAATAACTTAGCCTACATTAAATTAGGTCCTTTCTCCTCAGAATCTATCCATATAACGAAAGGTACTAAACAAGGATGCCCCCTTTCTCCTATTTTATTTGCTTTGGCTATAGAAATACTTGCAGAAATAATATGCAATAATCCAAGAATAAAAAGAATAGAAGTCTTTGACCAGTACATATCTAAAATAATGCTTTTTGCTGATGATATTTTATTAACCCTATCAAACTCCCGAGGGTCATTAGGAGAACTAGATGAAATAATGGAGATATTTTATAAGATTTCAGGTCTACACTTTAATAGATCAAAATCAAAATTTCTATTTTTAAATAAGAAAAAAAGACCTACAAGTTACAGATAAATCCATCATAGGAAAACAAGAACTTACGCTAAATTATTTAGGAATTGTGTTATGCAAAAATATAAATGAAACAATATTAATAAATTATAAAAAACATTACTGAAACAATAAAAATATATATAGAAAAGTGGAACAAAATTATATTAACTTTTGAAGACAAATTGCAATTAACAAAAATGGTCTTATTGCCAAAAATACTACATGTAGCATTATCAATACAGTTAATTCCTGAAAGATACATTCTTAAATAAATAAACTCATGTTTAATAAAATTTTTATGGTATCCCAAAAAGAATAGAGTAGCTCTAACTCATCACATTAGACCCTGGAAACAATGAGGATTGAACTTCCCAGAAATAGAAACCTATATAAAAGCATAGGTGCTTAAAACTACAATAGACTGGATAAACCCAAATTATTTTGCCAACTGGAAAGAATTAACAATGGCTATATTAACAAATGAATTTAATTTGTTAAAAAAATTTAATAGTAGACAAATCAAACAAACCCTGGCACATACTATGCATAAGTATACAATATAATATAACAAAACCTTCTAAAACAACACTGATTAATCATTACATCAATTCCTTTAGGAAACTTATCAATGCAAACATAGATCTAAAACTTTGGTTTGACCTTTTAACCCCATTTACCATCACTAAGAACTTTCCTCACAAAATATATAGGGAAACAATAACCTCCTGGGAACAAAATGGATTCTTATGCTGGTTTCAATGTGTAAACAAATTAAATGTTTTAGATATACATATGATAAAAACGGCTTACAATATTCCAACACGGGACTAGTTAACCTTACAAAGCATTCTAATGTACACTCAAGATTTATGCAGATTAATTATTAATTCCATATTTAAAGATATTCCAAATCTAATAAGTTTTCTGCATGAATTTATATATAATAGTTGTGAAAAGAAAAAATTCCATTTCAAATCTATATAAAGAGTTAATAACATATAAAACATCATACTGGCAGTTCTTAACAAAAAGTCAGTCATTGCAGTTAACAGAAGAAATTAAAAGTAACATCTTACTATCAGTTAATTACACATCTAACACACAGTACTGGAAAATATTTAACTGGAAATACTTACATAGAGCATTTTTAATACCATATAGAATTAAAAAGATCAATACTACTAAAAATGTTTTTTGCTGGTAGTGTGAAAAGTCAAATAAAGCAGACTGGATTCATATTGTTTATGAATGTAATAAAATTAAATCATATTGGAATTGAATCAATCATTTTTACAAGCTTTATTTAATTAATCCTTTACCTTAACTAAAGCACTGATAACACTAAATGTAAATAAAGGTTCCTACCTGAATAAGACAAATATGTATTTGTTATGGACGATACTTGCTATATTTAGGAAATTCATTACCAGAAGGTGGAATTCAAATACACCCCCGACCTTGGAAGAATTCTATACTTTAATGAAGACAACTGCATTGATGGAAATAAAAATCAAAGAACTACGAATCTATCCCAGGCCATTGGTAAATAATCCTTGGAAGAAAGTTATATCTTTGTTGGACACTCTGCAATAATTTATATTGTATCTCTGATACTTGATCTGCTAATTCTATATTTAATAGCATACAGTGTATATAATTGAAAGTCAGGCTATGGTAAATATTGTATATAGTTGTTTAAAATGATATTTAAAAATATTATGTGAATGTTATTTTAATTGAAAATAAAAAAAATATTTGAAGAAAAAAAGTGTGTGTTACAGATGACAATGTTTGCAAAAGGCTGAAAAACTGAGATGCGAAAACAAAATAATACAGTGATGTCAAAAGCCCTATACCTTAAACATAATGGAAAAATTAGACTTGAAAAGGAATAAAGTTGAAACAGTACACAATAGGCAGAAATATAAGCTGGAGGACAAACCTCTGCAGCAAATAAAGCTAATAAGTAAAAAAGTTAGAAGATAATGTCAGATAAAGGAGATTATATTTTAATTTGTAAACAAACCATTTTTGAGGTATGTAACAAATAAATCCAATAAGCGGAATGTATTTTAACCTTTGTAATGAAACAGATAAGGGCCAAATTCTGACTTTTCTGGTATTTTTTGGTGAAAATGCATATTATGTACACTGACAAGAAAGGCAGCATGATGGATAGTAGTCTACAAGCAAATCTGCAAGTGAAAGTGGAAACAATCTGAAATGAATTTTGGAAACATTGTGTAGTGGTTTAAAGAACTGACAATTTTATTTTTAATGGTTTGATTTGCATTTACAGGCAGCAGATGTGGTCCTGAAAACCTGTGAAATGCCAGAAGATTACAAAAGTCTGGATTTATTAACTGCATGCTAATATGACTGATAGAGGACTTCAGAGAAATTAACAATACCAAATTAAATGTTAAGTATCTGCACATCACTGTCAAATTTGAGTAATGTAAAATATAAACTACTGTTGACTTTTATATGTATGATAAATCAAACTGATTCAATAATATGTAGCAGAATGTCAATTAGCAAATTTTACCCTCTGAACTTTTAAAGCAGCACAAAAACCGATAACACAATTTCTGTCTTAACATTTTTAAGCTAAGCTCCAGTAATCTGAATGGAAAAAAAAAAAGAGAAGGTTGCTTTCATGATCATGTTGTTTTGCCTAAAGCAAGATGTTTTGCTTTAAAGAATAATACAATAAACATGAAAAAAAACATCATTATTTTTGTATGTATGGATATGATCTGATAAAGGTAAGCTCAAGCTACAGAATTTCATATGGCAGGCGAATACCTTTGTGAAATGTCAATTCCTTTCTATAGCTAGAAGATGAAAGCAATTCATAAACAAGCACTTGATAAAAAACACATGTTGACACAAAACTAAAAAAAAAATTGCTTGCCTACCAAAACATGTAAATGCTATAGAATTGTTAACATTAATGATATCCAGTTCATTGCAATCTTTTTAGTTTAGTTTAGTAATTGTAAAAATATTAATCATATTAATTCACAAAAAGAATAGGACCTCCAGTACCTTTAACACTATGGCTTCTCTGTGTCTATACTCAGATTAATCTTTTCTTTTGTTTTTAGATATGGAATTGCAGATGAGAAAGAAGTCTGGATAATTATTTCAGTATGGAAATCCATTTCATTTAGGGAATGTCCACATTCATTAGTGGAGAACAGATAAAATATAAAAGGTTTAAATAGGTATGCTGTTTTCCTATTTTAATATTATTAATGAATACAGCTATTTAATACAATTTATGCTACTGGGCACTTTCTATACTGCATTTATACACTACAAATTTAGTTGGAATGATTTATTTTTCATCTCCTTAATGTACACCTGCAATCTAAAGAGCTAAATCAGTACTCGTGAACCTGTCATTTTAAGCTATCCGTTCAGAGGAATGAAAAAGTAAGGCAACTTATAAAAAGGAAAACTGAATCAAAAATGTATTCATGAGAGTAGACTTACAAAGTTCACTTCAGAGTGCTGAATGTAAGCTTGTACTGAAGCTGAGCTGCCACAATAGTGATAACAGATGCATGCTCTATAAAATCTAAAAATATCAGGCAGTTGGCAAGTAGTAATAAAGACAGTAATCCTTTAGCGTATTCAAAATGTTAAGTTACATAGGGTTTATAGATATGTTGTTATGGCCTCATTTTTATCATTCTTGACCCTATCTGATTTTCCTGCAATGTTTAATAAGGCATGGCACTGAACAATGTGTCACTTTGCTAAGCATGACCTCAACTTTATAAACTACTCTCGCTGTAGTGTAGTCCAGCTTTAGTACAAGCCAACATTTGACACTGAGAGGCTAATAGAACCTAATAAGAAAAACTGCTGCTGCTGCAGCAATTATTGTCAGTGGATGAAATAAAATCTTAGGATGAGAGGAGTATGTGCAAAGATGAGGATATATTTTTCTTCATTCTTGTTCCTTACCAAAGCTGACCACCAATAGACTCTGTGCCTGTCTTCATTAGCTGAGTCTGCTAAACCCCTCCTTATCTCCCCCAGACTTATTACAATAAGGGTCAGAGCCAGAGAGGAGATTGAGGCATCCTGGGACTGTCTCATGCCTCTGCCAGGAGTGTTTTTTGCATACATTTCTCCACAGCCCAGCAATGGTTGAGATAATATCCAGTGGATGGAGCATGCAGTGAGCAGACTTCACCAAACTGCCCCTCCTTCCACAAAGGGCTGACATCAGCAACACCCCCCACCCACCCCATGGAAGCACCTGATACCTTTTTTCTTTAGTCACTGCCAGGGATATCTGTGTTGTTTGCTCGATGAATGCATCCTCTTTCCTCGCCTCCCTGGATGGGCATGCCCAAATTTCCATTCCATTACTACTTCTCTACTAGCACTCTAACTTACTTATCTCCTCTAATACCTCACTCTAGTGTATTTCATAAATTAATTTTACCTATCTTATATACCACCCTTCTATCCTGAAATTCTCAATACAATGCAGTGTATTGTTTATGAACATCAGTACAAATTGTATTATACTGATTACTGTGCTTTGCATACACTGTAACTGCATTATAAAATGTGTTATTCTAAATATTAATTGCATTAAATTTATTACTGTGGAGCTTTTCTCCACAGGCTTCTGCTGAAAAGGGGCAACTGTGCCCAGTCACACTTTCCTGGTAAACAAATGTGAGTAAATAAATAAATAAAATGTTTATTTCTATACTTGTTACGCAAATCAAATTATTATTCATCTTCCTGTTTTTGACAAAAAATATCCTTTACAGCATTTACAGATGACATTAATATTTATCCTCCTAGTACAAACATTGGCATCTCTAAATACATTTATGCCATTAAATCCTTCTTAGAAGTATCCATTTACAAATTAAACCTACAAAATGTCAGTTCTTTTCCCTGTGTTTAAATATTATAACTCCACTGATGCAACTATTTTAGAAAATATAGAAATCCAACAATCCTACACCTATTTAGGAATAATGTCCTTACAAGAAATCAATTTAAGCTTTCAAGACAGTATAAGCAAATGCTGGTCCAGCTTTCAAGCAGACATAAATAAATTGGCAAGTATGACATTTTTATTTCTCTTTAAAAGGTGACATTATTTTGATGAATAATTTTCAATAGGTTTTATTTTATATCAGATCTTCATCAATCAGAATACTCTTAAAATTTAAGACCATTTCAATTGTTTTAGCAAAGTTTATTTGCCTTCCAAAATCAATAAGATTATCTTATAAGAAACATACACTTCCTAAAATATATGGTGAAATGGTATTGATATTAGGTGATCATAAATACAAGCTGATTGTGCACAGTGACAAATGCCAGCACTCAAGAATACAAATGGTACCCATCTCTGACACATACTTAGTCAAATTGTTTTAATTATAAATGCAACCCACTAACTTTTCCATTATCGAGGCACAACATGATAAACATCTACAGATACATACAAGTTGTATTAAAATAGTAACATTTCTTCAGTTTTCTCAGCTTCAAATTATTCATTCCATACTGAACAAACCAAACAAATACCCCACTCTCTCAGCATTCATCTCTCTTTATACCCCCCTCGATCTCTCAGAAGTTCTGATCAACATCTACTTCAAATTTATAAACCTAATAAATCTATCGGACAGTATCTCATTAGCTCTTCTCTTGACTCTCATTGGAATAAATGTCCTCTACCCTTGAGAAATATATCAAATGTCAATGAATTTAAAAACACTAAAATTGCATCTTAATAGTATCTGGTCTTGTCTCTGTAATCATCCTACTTGAGCTCCTCCCCTACTCTACCTCTGCTTCCTTCCTATTATTATCCTATTGGATCTTGTCTCTGTAATCATCCTACTTGAGCTCCTCCCCTACTCTACCTCTGCTTCCTTCCTGCTCTCATCCTATAGCTTGCCTCCAACCTTCTCTATCTCCTTACTCTTTTCTTATAGTTATTAGATATATTTATTACTGCTGATATTGTTATTTTTTGTAAATATTTGTCTTTTACTGTATCTCACTATAATTTTACTATTGTCTATGTGGATATTTTCTCCCAGGGCCTCCCCTGAAAAAGGATTATACCCAGTTGGATCATCCTGGTTAACAAATGTGAAATAAATAAATAATAATAAAATAAATAAATGCTTAGATCTGAAAGTTGCTGACTCAGTAATCCAGTCAATCAAATGGAATCATGACATTTTTATGAAATGCCTAAATAATTAATCTATCACATTTTTTAAACTCAAAACCAAATCTAAATGGGACTTTCCTTCATGTACTACAGGAGCTGATGAGCAAGTGAGATTGAGATGAAACTATCGAAGGGTTAAATGCCAACAATGGATCAGTCACAATTCTCAGATCAAAATTTTCCTATAATAAAAAGTGGAGAGACAAGATTACATTTCTGGGACTTATCTGCCTATTCTATTACCAAAAAATATTATTAAAGTAACATTGAAAATAAATCTTAAGTACAAATATTTTGTCTCATTTATATGGTGCATTCCTGACCAAGTTATTACTCAGGATAAATTCCAAAAAAAATAGCTATCAATTAGATTTATATCTCATGTAAAAAGGCTGTATTTCACACAATTTGAAATAGTCCATGATGCTTATTTAACACATTGTAAAAATCAAGTCACATTATTTGCTATGTTCAGCCAAATGCACAAATTGTTCTTCACAGATGTTCCTCACATCTGTTGGAATTATAAATACCCCAAATCAATGTGTGATGTAATTAAGATTAAAATTCAGAAGACTTTTTCTAAGGCTTAGAATATCTGCTGGAAACAGGCGATACTGCACATTTCCTCTTCAGCCATTTATGATGATGACTTAGGCATACTAAAAATATTTTTTTCAATAGTTAATTAATATATTTACCAAATGTGGACCAACATAAAATTGCTTAATTGACCTAACTTTACTAAACTGGCATCTAGTCATTTAAAGTAATTTACTATAAATCCACAACTGAAAAGAAACCAGGGTAGTTTATCAAGTTGGCAAAATCTATAGGAAATTCTTCCTTAATGAGTTTTGTCTTCAACGTAATTTATTTGTTCTATGTCTTAATTAAAATTTTGAAAAGGACCATAACCACAGTAATTCATTTGCTCATCCTTCTGCTGTTCCAGTTGCACATTTTTTTTTTCTTTCTCACAGTATTTTTCAGTATGTTAATTGTTTTATTGGATAAGTGTCTGTGATTATCTAATATTTTTATTCTGTAATTGAAACTCAATTATTCCTGCATAGTGTACATAGCTTACTTTTATAGTTAATGTTGAATTGTTTTTAATATTTAAAAAATATAACATATATTCATTTACTACAATTTCTAGCTTGCTGTTAATTTGCTTATTATGAAGTTTATTGGTGGATGTTTGCTTAAGCTTTTCAATAAAATATATTTGTAAAAATTGAAGCATTTCTGTAACCCACATTTGGCTATTACTTCTCAGTAGATGTAAATAGGGAATGAATAAATGCATGAAATAATAAAAGGCCATGACTACAGTGCCTTCTTGCAAGTATGTAAATATGTTGTTCTCTTCAAACTAAGTACTAAGTTTAGCTATCACTTGATTCAATTAAATGATAACCTGGTCCTTTATGGCTTTTAAGTAAACCAACAGTAAAAATAATATTAGGTTCATAGTTAATTTCTAGGCATATAGTCCCGAAGACCCTTAAGGAGCCTATACCAAATTCAAATTTGCCCTAAAGCACTGTCTAGTTAATTGACTTGCTCAAGGTAACACAATAGGCAAACAAATATGAAAATATACAAGCACTGCACCGTTAGCACAAGAAGCAGCTCATTATCAGTTCAGAGCTTTTGCCCTCTCTGCTAACTGCCACACTAGTATTCTTATAAAGTTTCACAAATAACAGGACTAAACAGCTGTAACTGATGCTGGCTCACACGTTTGTGTGTTCTGACTACTGAGTTATCTCATAAGAAATGCAGTCACTACAGCAATCCATGGCTTGTTATCATAGACATTTGTGATTTACCACATTCAAAGTTATCCGGAAAAAGTAATGTAGACTGATAAAAATATAAACCAGACTAAAATTACTTTGGATCCTATCCTTCATAAAATGTTAGTCTGTGGTGAAAAAGTCAAACATCAAGCAACACTTTTTTTTATAAAACAAGAAAGCTACTGTCTGTACCAAACTCATTTTTAAGACAAGCTATTTTTCTTCCATGCATTAACAAATCCAGTCCTTCTCATATTTTTAACCTATTTATTTACTTATTTATTTATTTACTGGGATATGACTGGTTATCATAATTTTCACTCAACTCATTGTGAAACTGAAATAAATGACAAGTATAAAAGACAAGAGATATGGAATAAGGTAAAATAAACAGAACTATTCCTGTCAATTGTATTTGGCTCTTACTTTTAGAAGCAAAAGGGTTTATCATGGTACCTTTAATTGCAGCACAGATATCAAAGACAGAAGGATGGAAAATTACACTGGCAATACTGTCAATTAACTGAAGCCATATTATCACAGATAGTTTATACGTTCATAGGTACATAGGTTGGTACTAGGCTATCAGCCCCAGGGCCTATACAAGCCTAGCCATAACAATTCCCTGGCTATTTCTTCCCACACTATTTACTTCCCTGGACCCCTGTCTAGCAGGGCAACTGATGTGATCCCCGGGGTGAATTTTCTTTCTCCCATCCAATCATCAAGGTTCCTTTTGAAGAGGGCCAAAGAGGCGCTCTGCTTGACGTGTATGGGGAGTCTATTCCAGAGTTTGGGGAGTCACTGGGTCAGGAACCTATCTCTCCAGCATGTTTTGATTATTGTGATGACAAAGTTTAGATCCCTGGAGCATGTGGCTCTGAGGGATTGAGATTTCTTTAAGTGTAGCATGTCCAACAGCTCTGGGTTTAATATGGCCTTGTATGTTAAGTAGAGATTGCCTCAGAGTAGACAATATGTGACAGAGTATAGCTGGAGTTTTTTAAGAAGTTCAGCATACGGCATCTGCTTTAGGCCTGTGATTCTTTTAGTGAGGTATTTCTGTGGCCTTTCCAGTTGTTTCAGATGTCTTGAGAGGTACATACCAAATAGGGCATTGTATTCTATAATGGGTCTAATGAGGGTACAGTGGGACAATGACCTCTTTTTTTTCTGGATGAAAAGCCCTTAGTGATGAGGTATGCCACATAGAAGGATTTCCTGACTGTTGTGGCGATGTTGTTACTGAAGGTGAGAGCACTGTCCGCCTGTGTCCCTAAGTCTTTTATCACACTTTCGGTGTTTAGTGTACTGTCACCTATGTGGTAATTCACGTGTACATGTTTTTTCCCAAAGGGGATAACTATACATTTCTTGGCGTTGAGCTTGAGGCCATGGCTCTGGCACCAAGCATCTGTTTCTGTAAGGCCCTTTTATAGAGTATCCTCTTCATTTGGGGATTCAATAATGGCTCCCAGTTTGTAGTCATCTGTGAACTTTGTTAGCCAGAGTCCCTTAGTGTTGGCCTGTACTTCAGAAGAGAACATGCTAAACAAGAGAGGTCCCAGGACTGAACCCTGAGGTACTCCACTTGTCACTTGTCTGGAGCTGGATTTGCAGTCAGCTTTTACAGTATGGGTGCTGTCAGTAAGGCAGTTGGCAACCCATCGAGTGACGTAGGGATTAATGCCCAGCTTAGTAAGTTTATCTATGATTCCAGAGTGGAGGATGGTGTCAAAGGCCTTGGCGAGGTCCAGAAAGGCTGTGTGGACTGCCTTTACCCTCATCCACGGCTCTGGAGACTGATTCGAAGAAGTTAATCAGGTTCAGGAGACAAGAGTGAGCTTTTCTGGGAGGGGGATGGTCCACTATGCAAGTTTATATTACTAGTCAGTGAGAAAAAGACTGCCAAGCCCAAATAATAACAAAAAAAAAAAAAACACAGTGAAACATTAAACATGTTTTATATGGGGGTAAGCCTCCCTGCACACTGAATGTGTTGAGTGAGACTCCGCAGAACCTCAACATGTATTACAGCTCCATGGCTGCTTAAACATAAAGATGGAAAAATCTCTAAAATAAAGGAGTCTCTGTGCACACAATGAAACCTTATCAACAGTAACTTCCTACTGAAGACAGTTACTGGCATTTTGTGTACTGGGGACATGAGGTTCTGGAACTGTAAAAATGAGGTCTATCAGAAGTACATATGTACATTGTTGGTTCGTGGAGACAGAGAAGACACAAAGGGAGTTTTAGTTTCAATTTATACCTTTCCCTTTTCTTCATGTTTATGTGACCATGGATTGAATACATACATAAGGTATGAGAGCTGCCCCAACAATGTGGGCTATTCTTTTGTCTGGAATAGAACGTGGTTGTGCAATGCCTTGACAGTGATTAATTGTATTGTAACTAAGCAAAATGCAAATAATTGTAGGAAAATCCTTATTTTTCAATAACAGGTATTAAAAAATACATGAATGAATGTTAAATGATTCATGCATCTTCATGTAACTAACCAGTTCATTTTAAATGAAAAAAATATTAATTAGTTACACTGGTCTCTCTTTTTGTAGGATAGACCTCAAGTCGGTAATTGTGTCCTGTTGACAAACTTGAAAAGTACTCTGATATTTTAGAAAGAAGATATGGATTCCACTTTTTCCTATAAAGATTGCAAAAAACAGGTACGATACAATATATTACAGACTTTAATTTGGCACAACAGACATGCCCAAAAGATTATAACACTGTGTCTTTATTGTACTAATAAAGTTAAATAAATCTCTTTGAGCTAGTTGATGATATGGTTTGTCCTGTAGACCTTCAGTAAGAAACACCCCACTTTTAAGCAAAAGGAATGAAACGCTATGCATTATTTATCAAAGTTTAGTTGCTGACAAAATATGCTGAACTGGAAATCATTTACAGTACAGTCCACGTGAGTAAAGCTCCAAAAATGTTAAAAGTGTGAAAAAAAAGTTTGCACATATCCAAAATATCTTTAAGACAGTGTACAGTATGACTCAGAGCAGTTTGACCTTAGGACCACAATGGATGCAATGTGTACGTGTGTATCTATCTACCTATCTGTCTATCTGTTTATCTGTGTGTACTGAGAAACATCTAAATTACAGAACATCAATGTCCTTAACACAGACTCAAAATAATTGAAAGAAAAAAAAAATGAAAATAAATTGCACTTATTCTGAGACATAGTCTCAGAGCAGGCGACTAAAAAACCTTGCTTTTGTAGGCCTCTGCATGTAAAAGCTACACCCTCCACATACTCTGCTATTTAAAGATTCTATCTCTGAGATAGCAACAAATTCTGTTGACAAAACAGCCACTGACTCTGTCAACAGTTTACTTAAGCAATACCTCTTATAAAACTCATTTTATCTAATCACTAAATATCTAATAATGTAATCTAAAACACCTTTGATCTAAAACACATTTTATAGAATTGCATTTCATCTAAAAGTTTATAAGAAGAAAATATTGTTCCAAAAATTGACAGACATAACCCCTTAATTAAATACTAATTCTAAAACGTACAAACATGGAGATAATTGAATACACAGTGAGTCACTGCTGATCATAGATCTGTAGAGATGGGAGTAGCACGTGGGTGGGCATTAGCAAGGTACAAATGGTGCACTAGACTAGCTTTCATGCTAATTCCTACTATCCCAATAGCCAAAACTATCCCATCATTACATTTTGATACAATTTTCTATAAAATAGAATTAGATTAAAATATTAGATATTTTGTGAGTAAATAAATGAATGTTAGATTAACTTACATATACCCATATCTCTCTCTCTCTCTATAGGTATAACATTTATTGAAGAAATCTGTGATAGTAAGATACTCATACCATGCTTAACTTGCAAGATGACAAATTGCAGGGGTTACATAATATACAGCTTAATGCTTGGGATTTTCTGTCTATTTTATGCCTGAAGTTGTAGTTTACTGTCAGGTTATTTAAAGTTCATTCCATTCTACTTTCAGGTACAGAGTTTTAATAGCTGCATTATTACAAAAAATGTGTGAGTCAAAGTACAATGCTTTGTAGCTTGAAGATGTACAACTGAACTGTCCGCATCCTTTTTTCCTCCTCACAGGCTGCAGTTAAGCCTTCTCCCAATGGGAGTTATCTTTTAAACAATCTTCCGTCCTCAATTATTCTTTTTTATTTATTTTATTTATTTATTAAGTTATTTATTTTTGCAGTCACCATCTCCTATCTACTGGTATTGCAAAATCAAGGGAAACAAATCAAATTCATTGGACAGCTTAGTGGGAAAAGGTATAATATAAAACATTGTATTAATGAATGTTGTGTCCTCCAGCTTCTTAGAAATATAGAAAGACAGGAAAATAGGAACAATATTAGGGAAGCAGTCATTAGAACCATGATGCCTAACCATATATGCCTATAAGCAGACAATTATAAAAGTTCTCAGCACCTTTGATATGTTTTTTTATTTTGCCCACCTCTCAAATCAAGCTGTAATATATATGACAACACTGGTGTAAAGCTATATTGTCCCATCTAATCATCAACATTAGCCTTAAAGACAGCAAAGTAGTATTTTGCTTAACTTGAAGTGGAGACTTATTCCATAGCCTGGGAAAAATGTTGAGAGAGGAACCTATTACTTCAGCATGTCTTGTTTATTTGTCGATCTAAACTTGGGTTCCTAGTATGGGTGTTTGTAGAGCTACAGTGTTTGTGAAGAACTAGGAGGTCAGATAGTATTGGATCTTTTATGGCTTGAAAAGAGAGACACAGGTAATCTCAGAGCAGTTGATAGGCTACTAAATATAAGAAGAATTGCACCAATCTAATGGGATAGTTAAGGATTTAAGGTCATTAATTTATTTATTTTTCGGTTAAAAAACTTTGGGATAATTCCATTTCAGAGATATGCTTGGATCAGTACATATAAAAGGGGGCAATGTATTCAATGACAGGCCTGATTAGAGAAGACTACAGTGGTAACATGGTTTCTCTGGAACTTGAAGACATTCTCTTGGAAATTAATTTTGCCAAACAGAAGGATTTATTAGCTATGGTAGAAAGATGATGATCAAATTAGAAGCAATTGTCCACTTGAATAACCAGGTCTCATCTGATCATATATGTTTGAAGAGGAGTACCACTTATAACATATGCGTTAAGAAAAAGCTTTTTTCCCCTAATTCTACTATGCTTCACTTTCTGTCTTTTAGCTTGAGATTGTTTCCAGTATATCCAGTATATGCACATTATAGCCCTTTTTGAAGGTACTTAAGACCGGATGAGTTGATAAGAGCACCCAGCTTGTACTCATCTGCATACTTGGTCAACCACACTTCAGGTATATTGATTTGCATTTAATTCGTAGACATCCACAACAGGAAAAGTCCCAGCACTGGTCCTTGTGGTGCCCACTAGTTACAGTTATAAGTTCAGAGACAATATCAGCAGCTTTCACTACTTGGGATCTATGGGATTGTCAGCTTGCTATCTAGCAGACAATGTAGGGGTTACATTACATTTGTCTTACCTTTTTAATAATACAGGCATGAAGGATAGTGTCAAAAGCTTTGGTCCTTTTGAGATATGCAGTGTGCTCTGATTGTCTGTTGTCTATTGCCTTTCTTACCCTCTCAAAGAAATCTGCTATGTTCAGAAAACAGAACCTGCACTTCAGAAACCAAACTAAGTGGGATCTAGAAGATTTAATTTAACCTATATCTGCATACATGAATTGTGCTATGATATGTTCTGTAGATTTGCATATAAGGCTAGTGAGACTGATAGGTCTACAATTACCTTGTTCAAGCACCCTTGTGAAAGAAGAGTCACAATGGCTTTTCTCCAGACATCATGTAGGCCTTGTGGATAGCCTGAAGATGAACAGATAATGGGAACACAGACTGTTGATACCTTTCAACTGTGCAAATTTTTGCCTCATATTTTTGGTCTGTTGTTCAACAACTGTGGTTTTCTGGAAAATTAGTGTGAAATCATTAAAGATTAAGGTTAGAAAATTATGACAGGTATTTGAGTTTCAGACTTCATATCCTTCAGAAAATTCATGCTAATGCAAAACCTGTTATTCTATCAGCTTTCTAAGTTTGTAAGAGCAGTATTTAAAACTGTTCCTATTTTTGGGTCTTTTTCCCACTTTTATGTATGGCTTTGTCCATATTTCTTGCTCAAAGAGGTTGAAAGGTATGAGATAGTTATCATTAGTGGTTCCATAGAAACTTAATTTTATCCTTTGCCAGGGATTTTAAGACTTGTTTAAAGGTTAGTACAAGGGAATAGTACTGGTTATACATTATGGATTTTTTTGGAGTAATAAAAGTATTTTTAAATGGGCTGTTATATAAGGAAGATGTTATAAAACCAATAACTTAAGCAAGATTTTTTTTTGTAAGAGCTGACCCTGAACACCATTAATTTTAAAGGCTTCATCACTATGTGAAGTAATTCCCTTGTGCTACTGGTTAAAGGTTTATTAACATAAAATAGCTCAGAGTTACGAATTATGTATAACTTGTTATGTCAAAACTGAAGCTTGAATATATTGAACATTAGTTACTAAATTAATTTATCTAGTTTGAGACACTCAAAGAGATTGATTAGAGGTAATGCATATGAAGTGTTGAAAATGTATACTTTGCTGGATTGTCAAATTATTCTTGTACTACAACATTTTAAGACATTAGATGACTAAAAACACACTGCATTAGAAACAGAGGCACTTCAAATTAAGAAAATAAATTATTGAGTGCTTTTGACTCTGAGAAATTTCATTAGAATATATTCAATACAGGAAGCTGGTGCATTTATAGGACATTCAGTAAACATATGAAAAATAAGAAATAATGAACTGAAAAGCCATTGATTAAACCAAGTACTGAGAAATTTGCTTTTTCCTAGTGGTTATCCTAAGACAGCGTGAACATGATTGTCTTGACTTGACTGCAAAAGTGCTGCTGGTACATTTAGTGCCAGTGCTATGAACTAGCACCCCACTCCTTCAGCTCTTCAAGTGATGACCTGAAAAAAAGCACTTCACCCAGGATAAAATGAACATTCCTTAGGCTGGCACACCAACCAGGTAGCCAGATGCATGATATACTCCCCCCCAGCCCCAGCCATTCCGATCACATTTCTGTGCCCTCTTTCCAACCTTCCTTTAACATTTTTGTATCTTTCGGCTTTTCCTGGTTAGGGGTCGCCACAGCGGAACTCCGGTCTGCTAATGATTGGCAGTAGAGATTTAAGTGCTGGCTTGCCAGGCCTAATGCACAACCTTCAATGAAGGAATGCCCGTTCACGCATGTCGCCACACAGAAGACGCTCTAACTGAGAATCGAATGGGCAACGTCTACTGTGAGGCAACAATGCTACCGCCCCTCCTTTAACATAATTTGTAAAAATGCATTTCTTCATTTAAACTGTAGAAAACTGTTTGCTACAAATGCAGTAAACCCTTGCTACAGTTTATTCTTGCCTGCACTGAGTATTTCAGCAATCATGTTGTAGTTTAAACAAAAAAAATCTTTTCAGACTGTCGAAAGCAGTTGTTACAGTTTATACCCTGCTTACAGAGAGTACTACAGTATTCAGGTTTTAGTTAAAAAAAATATTTTAAACTGTAGCAAACTGTTTACTACAATGTAGCAATTAGTTGCTATAGTTTAGATGACACCAAGAGCACTACAGTGCTCAGGTTTGACCATCAGTGCAATTCCTGATTTTAAAAGCCAGTATTATATTAAAGAGAAATTGGGATCAGCTTATCTTGCCCTCTAACACTTTGCACCCAGGAATGCTGTCTCACTTGCCCCACCCTAGCTACACTACTGCTTGACTAAAAAGTGAATTTAAGCTGTTATAAACATCACATATTATTTCAAACTGAGTTGTGCTTGCATATCTCTGTCTTGTTTTTTTTTTTTTTTTTTTGGGGGGGGGGGTTCCTTCCCTCTGTATCATCCTATGGCCCTCCAATCAGTGCCTCACATCTATTGGTGGGCCTACAAGCCAACTCCTAACCCCAAAGACTTTTACTAATATACAGCTGGGGCTGAGGCTGACACAGATCCTAGGGACATAATAGAGTTCTGTACAGCTTCATTTGTTATGGGGTCATTTTATGACCTACTGTGTTACTTCTCACTCTTTACCAGTTTCTGTGGTAATGTCTAAGTGGCAAGTATGCAGTGGGGTGTGGCCCACCACCCACTTGTGATATCATCATCCACCACAAGGGATTGTCACAGAAGGTCCACAGAACTACCTTTCCAACACAAATGGTAACACTCAGCAATCTCTGCAACACCGTGGAGGCACGGGGAGAAAAGCTCCAGAAAAATAATAGTAATATTAACATAAAATTAGGTTGTTTGAGACAAAGATATATAGTTAATAAACATAAACATAAAATTAAAAATATTAATCTAAGTAAGATGTCTTATAATTATCAGTTTAGCATGACCCTGTGCAATATGACAGAGGGTCCAGTGCTGGAAAACTGGAGAAAGCACATGGACAATCTCCTCTAATCAGCCAAATGTCATTGTCACTTGTTCAGCCATATTACCTAAGCTGATCTACATCCCTGTCTCTTTGTACTGCTAGTAACACTCTTACCTTCCATGAAACAGCATGTTCTATTGCATCAATCTATAATTCTCCCTCACATAGCTTTTTGCTTAACATATTTTCTGCTACCAAATTCTCATGACTTCTGTATAACATGCTTCAATCCACTCAGCTATCATAATTCCCACTCAGACAACACATTTCAGGCACATCTTTTTAAATGAGACTTGTCCTGATTTATTGTACGTTGTTGTTCTTCTTTCGGGTTTTCCTGGTTAGGGGTCGCCACAGCAGAACTCCGGTCCGCTAATGATTGGCAGTAGATTTTTTATGGGTGCCGAGGTGCCAGCTCGATGCCCAACCTTCAACGAAGGCACGCCCATTCTACACATCTTTCAAATGCCACTCGGCCGCGGGGTGGACATGCAGACTCCACACATTGTAAGTAATGTATATTATTGCAACTGTTTATATTCTTTACATTTTTGGTAGCTACTGATTGCATTTTACAGATGTGTATTTTCATCACACTCTTGCTATATCTCAGTAAATGTAATTCTGATTTTCTTTGCATTTCTTGGTCAAGACCGAAATTTGTCAGTTCTGATCAGTGTTTACACCATTAAACAAATTTCAAGTAAATAATGAAGTTGGAGCTGCTTTGTGAGTATTTCACAAATTGACTAGCCTACCCATCATAATACAGAGAGTGTAAGAAATTTAACAGTGCAACAACATAGCTTGTAATTAAAAAAAACATGAGACATAAAGACTGATTATTTATTACTGACTTTCTTATTCTTTCTAATTTATGAGTTTAATAATTCATTCAAGTGTTTTATGTTCTTTTACACTACCTTACATGAAAAGGTTATATTTTCATTTTTTTTTTAGCAAACAGATGTCTCTCTTTTTACCATTCAGAAGGATTTATTTAATGCAGTCTGTGAGGGTTGTTATGGTCTCTCCTGAGGCCTGTAGTCTACCAGACTAGCTTAGTCATCATAAGCAGTACTACTGGTCTCTAACAAGTAGAGCATGAGGCACAAGGGCAATGCCAGATCTCCTTGCAGTAAAATAAATGAGGTTTGGCTACAAACCAATTTGTCCAGGAACATCTTCAGAAGAGGGTTTGGATAAATGTATTAGTGGGATTTAACAGGGTGGTGGGTGTGGAAGGGTTAAACGGAGGGAGGGATGATTAGGAGGAAATGAGGTAAGGGTAGGGAGGGTTTTAAGGGGTTTAAGCAAGCGTAGCTGGGTAAGGAATCACATTTTGGCTTGGACTTGCTAAGGCAAGCATACGTCCGAGACAACCTGTAGGTATTCCTGTGGCACAGGTAGGTCTCGGGCTGCTAGTAGGTTTTGGTTGTGGGAGACAGGTGATCTATACAGAAATTTTTTTTCCATTGCCTTTTACTTAAGATGATGTGGTTGCTGGATTCTGTGGCAAGTCAGGGAGGACTGGGTTATGCATGGTGGCAAAATGTTTCCTTTTTGGATTTCAGGGTATCAGTTTTAAATTTGTCCCTATGGTGAGACTTTGTATTGTTCCCAATTATTTGAGAAATATGTGGTAGCATCGTCCAGATTTTGAGCTAAGAGGCATGAGCTATGGTTGCCCATTTGTGATTAATTTCCTTTTTTGTGAGTCACTGCCTCTGTGTAGTTCTCATGGGCTGTTAGGACGGTTGATGGCAGCCCGCTGTGTTAGTGATGATAGGGGTGAGGTAGTTGTAATGGGTGGTATTAATGCCTTTGGTGAGTGCAGTCCTGCATACTTTCCAGTCAAATACAGCTGTTCTGTTTTGCAAGTTACGATAAGTACAGTACTTCAGTGGTGTCTTGCTGGATGTGCTTCCCTTTGAGTAGGAGGAATAGGGAGGTTTTTTCTTGCAGCATTTCTGCTGCATGCACAATTATAGTTGAAGGACCATTTCTGCTATTCAAGGTTGGATTTCTCTTCATGGGCTTTGGGTATGTGTACAAGTGATGGCCTGGGGTGGAGTATGCACATGGTGTGCCTAAATGTCGAGGGCTATGGTGATCATTCCTCTGGATTTCATTAGTGGGAATGATTGTGCTTCTGTCAGTTAATATACATTTTAATGCAGTATTAATATGTAACAAAAAAAAGTCCTTTACATGTTCATGGCATGTCTAAGTGTTTGCATCATATTTTTTTTTCCTTTCTTATTTTGAGTTTTCTGGGCAATTATTGGCAGCTCATGAGGACAGAAGTCAGAAACACTGACAAGTATCAGGGACTCAAAGATGTTACCTCTAAGGAATTCATACCAGCGATATTTAAATGTTGTCACTATTTGTGGGCCCCATTTTCCCACTAGTTACAGATTTGCCCAGATATCCTTTTAAATATCTATTAGAGGTTGAAATAATAGGTTGAAGTGTTTAGCTTAACAGATACAAAGGGCAGGGTTGTCCCCTAAGGAAACCGGCTAGATTTAGAGTGACATGCAAAGACGGTTACTCCCCCTAAGCTGCTGATTGTACTGTAATTGTGCTGGAGAATTCTCAAGACATTTCACTGTTTTGTTCCTAATGGAACACAAATCTGAATGACACTGTTGAGTGGGGAGGAGGGGGAAGTGCTTAGTACTGTTCATGCGAAACTTGTTATAGCTAGTGCACTATTCTCTAACCTTTGTCTAATGGTTGTTGGTGGAGTTGGACAGGTTTCTGATTAAGCGGTCGAGAGGTATGCCTTTGTTACTTTTAAGTAAGTGGTGTGCGTACTGGTCTCTGGAGTGGCAGCAGTTTATGGAACAGTTTTTTCACAGATATAGGAATAGTTGTGGATGTTTCATTGCTGTGCATGAGTGGCTACAGCTGAGCTGCTTTGCTGTTGATTGAGGATGTTGTGTGTAGGGGAAGGGCATTCCACTCAGCCGATCTGTATAGCATACTTGCTGTATGAGAGTTACAGTGATTGCATCATACCTGTTCAGTCAGTCAGAAAGTTTAGACTTTGAATCGATTGGTCTGTTCCGCATAGGGCTAATGGTATTGATTCGGGGCAGGCAGCAAGATTGGATTCATGGGGTTACAGTTGGGGGGGGGGGTTGCTACTCCCAACAGAATAAGGGATAAATCCAGAAAATCAGGGACACTTTTAAAATATTAGTTCTGGTGGCTTGAAGCATTAATAGAATGAGACAGTGTGAATTAATATACATTTCCTGAAGTAAATAAGTCTGTAACTTTTAATTATTATCGTTATTAAGTATAAGTCAAAACCTTTTGTCCAAAGGCACCAGTGCTAGGAGGGAATAACAGAGAGAAAAAAAAATCAGTATCAGGGACACCCCTGAAGTCAGGGACAGCTGAGAGGTATGGGTGGGGGTGTCCTCCTATTTCAGGACATTCCCCAGAGAATAGATTTAGTTCATAATCACATGTATAGCATGCAACTAGGTAGAAGTTTTGCTGCAGATATACCATTATAAGGGAATGTTTCAACTTGCCTCCTATTTCTGGGTTTTGAGTGTCTCTAGTTTTGTTCTAAAGCTTTCAATTCTTTTGCTGGTGCATGTGGGGGTCTCGGTGAGTGTTCTGGGCCAGACTTGGCATCCCTTTGGTGTAGGTGTGGCATGGCGGTCATGTGTGACTCAGTGCCCCAGTCTGTTAGGCTCTTTCATGGTGTTAACTTTGAGAGCTGCTTATGCTCCCTGTTAGGTGGCTAGTAAAAGAAAAGAGAAATATGTCTTTGTCCATATTTCTGGCTTTAAAATGTTGAAAGGTACATGATCACTTTATGTCTATTTGGTTGGAGTGTAACAGTAATGAAGTGGCAAGCTTTGTGGGAGGCAGGGCCAATTTGGATGCACTGAGGGAATTACAGGAGAGCCAAGGAGAAGCTCCAACAGCCAGAGGCCTGGAAGAGGTTTGGCGGTTGGCAGGGAAAGGGTGGAGGTGAACTCAAATGACTTAATGGTGTGCTCATAATTTGAAAGGGGGCTGGGTTAGACTTACTTTTGGTTGCACAACTTGATCAGTTCTGGTTAGGAAGTTGTGGGTTGGTGTGGTGACAGTTTAGTAGCATGGATAAGGACCGTTTGGTGTGGTTAAGATGTTTGGGGAGTGTTTGTGAGTTGTGAGATGGTATAGTAATGGACGTTGGCTGTGCAGGTGTGGTTAATGGATGGAAATGTTGTGCTGCCTTTGCGGGGGCAAGAGAGGAAGATGCTTTGGCAGCAGTTATAAAAGAGAGAGGAGGGAGATTTGGGGAGATTAAGAGGGGAGGTAGGGGGGAAGATATATATCATAGCCCACTCCTTGCCTTGCTAAACCGGTTTGTGGTATCTTTCACACTCCCCCTTTTTGTGACTCACCCTAGTGACACTGCCATGAGTAGTAGGCATGGTGGAGTGCTGTAGTTCAACCTTAAACTGATTGCAGACATGTTTTCTCTTGGCGGTTCCTGAATAGGGCTGAAATGGTTCTGGCCCTGCTAATCTGTCAGAAGTACTGAAGGGTGGAAAGGGGAAGACAGGTGTTGGGGTGGAGAGAAAAAAGGCAACACTGCACTGTTTGTACCTGATTCCATGGGTAAGACGTTTGATAGGTATAAGTACAGCATTTGTAGCAGCGGTGCACATTGTGCCTGGAATTCTGTGGGTAAAGCATTGATAGGTATAGGCATTGAAATTCATGTTAATGCAACTGGTTTAATTACATATAAGTTTGAATAGCAAGAGTTAAAATTAGTGGGAAAAGAAGAAATAGAAAGAGGGAAGGGAAAAAGGTTAAAAAAATAAATAAATAAAGTTTTGGTCCATTGCCTCTCTCTTATTTATGGCTTCGTCCAGGTGTTTTGCTGTAAGAGGTATGGCTCACACTCACTTATGTTGCTACTTTTACTAGCCTGACATTGCCGCGGAGTGTCCAGACTGGGATGCATCTGCAATTGACTCCTACTGACGTCGCTAGGCGTCGGACATTGCTTCTTCATATTTGCATTAATATTCCCAAAACCATACTATGAACAAGGTTTTTGAAGAGATTTCACCTTAAACTTGCACAGTAGTAAACTCAACTGCATTAAAATTTGATCCGTTTAGTGGGGGTAAATGGCATATAAACTGTTTTATGATATCTATTTTCTATAGATACAAGTTTCACATTTTTATATTAAATATCCCAACAACCAAATAACACAGATGGAACGTGTAGCTTTATGTGAAAGCTCTAACCCAGATGATTAAATGTTGCGGACAGTATGTATGTAATTTGAGGGGTCACTGTGATTTTAAGTTTACATAATATTATAAATGTAATAGTTATTGTGTTTACTGTGACTCGTAAAATTCAAGTTTAAGAATGGGAACCTAAGGAACACTACCAATATAAAATAACAAATAATTTGTTATTTATACTTTCATAGGCCATTTAAGGGAATAATATGATTCAGTACTATTCACTATCGAGATCAGTAAATTGACACAATGTGTAACAGACTTTTAAATATGGATCGTCAACTAACATGAACTTTTATGGCAAAAATGAGGATTGTTTCTCGACATAAAGAACACTTGAGGGTTATGGAGGTGCTCAATTTGAGCAGGGGATGCCAGGTTTAGAGGTGGTGCATCCAGAAGAATTATGCAAACGGTGGAGGATATTGAGGTCTGGATTGGGAGGTGGATTACAGTTTTCAGGGGCTAAAATAATTAATATTGTCCAGGTTGGCAAAACATTAGTTGAGGGACAATGAAAATTATAATTTCATAATCTAAAAGTATTTCTTGAATTAAACACAAGTACCCAAGTCAGAGCACTAAATGTGTTGCTCATCGTTGGATGATAAGTTCATTGGTAAATACATTGTGTTGCTGGAGCAGATCCTTTTGCCTAGTTGGCAGCATATTTTAGGTAGACCAAATGTTAAGATGGTGGTCTACTTACATACTTAGGACCATGGCAGTACAATTGTCCAACAGTACACTTACTGAGATTTACACTACACCATAACTTGGATTTATTAGTATATTTCAGATTTAGGTAAATTGCTTTCAACAGGCAGGAAGGGAATAGTGCTTCAGTGGGGGGTCTGTACGTAAGAAGTTTTAGTATGTGTGTATTGAATTTACATTTTTCTTCTTGGTCTCAAGTGGTCTCAAGGAAGCAGATGTTAAAGGTGAGAAGAGTAGCATGGGCACTGGTCAGTGAACTGAAGGAAGCAGGCTCAAAAGGTGATCGATGTTCTTATGGTAGAGATTCCAGTCACTAGAGTAGTGCGCAATGATGTCCTAGAGAGGAGAGTGCAGAGTGTGCAACACTCAGTGGTCTAAGGAAATGGAATTCTGCTGGGGAGGGTTATTATAGTTTTGCTTATATTGCATAGTGGGACTTTTGGAATGAAATTTCAATTTTGTTTATTACATATCGGGTGGGAAATAGGGTTACAGCTAGGCGGGTTGGTGGTAAGTGTCCTTGTATGGTTCATGTGACATTGGGTAATGTTTTGGAGTGGACTTTGGCATGTAAGGCTTTGGGGCTCGGTAGGATATTACTGGTAGTTAGGGTGCAGGAGAGTTAATTAAGGTACAGAAGTTATACAAAATTATGATTATTATGGTACTGGAGAGGGATCATTGAGTTATTTTAACCAATGAGTCAACTGGTGATTTTGAGTATTTATATGACAGCGTGTTCAGTTGATGATAGGAATCCAATTTGGTTTAGGGTGGATTTGGAACACCGAATGATGTTTGGCTTAGTCCTCCTTCTATTGGTGGTTAGGTTTGACAAATTTCGGTATGGGGGAAGGGGGACCAGCCTGGTCAGGCTGGTGGGCAGAGAAGAGGGATAGGCTTGCCCTCTACTGTTCCCTCTTTGATGCTTGGATGTTCATTTCAATGAGTTGTGAAAGGAAAGTGAGCAGTTGGAGGAAATAAGTGATAAGTATAAGTGAGTGGAGGTAAGGATGCTGCTTATTTGGTTGGAGGTGTGATCCAATAAATGGTATATGAAGTGAGCTGCTTCACAGGTAAAGTAAGTGAGTGACAGTACGGATGCTGCTTACTGGGTCAGGATGATTAAGGTCAAGCTGTCCTGACTTATTTGGTTGAACGTCTAATTCAATAAATGGGATATGAAGTGAGTTGTTGGATGCTGCTTCACAAGTAAAGTAAGTGAGTAGAGGTATGGATGCTGCTTACTGGGTCAGGATGAGTAAGGTCATGCTGTCTTGAATTAATTGGATGGATGTGTAATTCAAATGGGATGTGAGATGTTGGACGCTGCTTCATAAGTAAAGTGAGAGGTCAGGATTAAGAAGGTCATACTGTCCTGATTACCATTACATGGATGTTTATGCTAAGAGTAAAATCAACAACACTATGTTCATCTGTATTTAATAAATATTGGTTAGCAAATTTATGTTATGGAAGTTTAATAAAGGTTGTCAAATGTCATTCTCTGTCAGATCTAGGTTACAATAATCTGTCTAGCTAATTTTGGAACAAACTGATAGGATTGAAGCAGATTTGCTATAATGAAGTTCTGACAATACTTGTCCCGTACTTACAGACCAGCAACTTTACTAGGAGCTATTCAGCTGCATGACAGTCAAGTACTTCAGTAACTGCATTGGTGTAAAAGCTACTTTCATGGTGTGCCCCTTTCCCTAAGATGTAAGAATCTCCCAGCTAATTATATTAACTCTGATGGTGCAGGAGTGAAGCTCCCTGCATGAGCGCAGTGTTGCGGGTTTCTCCTCAAAGAAATTATCCATTTTGATGAACGAGTCAAATACTTAGTTTTCACTCAACATCTGTTAGGAAAAATGTGTGCCAACTAACTGGCAAGGGACAAATATAGTTAACATACATAACTCATGCCGACTGGCAAGTAAGCAATGTGTAAACACTTGCAAATCATATATTAAGATTGCCTATTGACACAGACAATATGATGTAAATGCCAGATATCCGCACTTTAGGATGCCAACAAAGAGCTGGCATGTAACTCTTAACTGGGATTCACATAGAGCACATATCATCCACAGGTGATATTTATGTTAATTATTTATATTAGAAAATATAGGAGCATGTATATTCAACATGAGTGCTGCGAGCTCTGCACCCCAGCATTGCTGGTACTTCAGTATAAGTGACTCTAGTATGAGACAGAAGCAAGTCTGCTCATACCTCTTAACTATCCAGATTTTTACAGAATGCCAGATTTTTGCCTCATGTTTTTTTTTGTTCCTTAAAATGTGTGGTTTTCTGGCAAATCACTGAGGACTGAAGTCAGTAAATAATGATATACAATTGAATTTCAGACTTTATATCCTTTAGAAAATGCATGGTAAGGCAAAGCCTGTTATTTTAGCAATTTTAAAATCTGTTCTTATTTTTGGGTCTTTGTCCTCCCATTATTTTAGGCTTTGTCCAGATTTCTTGTCATAAGAGGTTGAGAGGTATGCGTCTGTTAGCATGCATGTGTCAGTCTCATAGAGAGAAAGCTATACTGGTCAGGCCAAGTAGAAATGATCGAGTAGTTCTAAGATTAAATTTAGGAAGGCAATGCTAAAAGTCAAATCACTTGTTCAGCTGGTAGAAAGGTCCCCCTCACTTCTTCCATGCAGACATCTGGGATCTCTCCATATCCTGTACATAGTGCAATCAGATCTAAAACAGTTGCACTTAAGGAAAATGTTATTCAAAAATATGTCATCCCACTTGTTTCATTCTGATGCATGTTTGAAGTTTGAGCTTTCAAATGGCTTTCTTACTCTGACCAGAGTTTACCATTTCCAGTTGGTGAGAAAGTAATTGATATGAGCATGTCAAAGAGATGAAAACTCTTGAAACCTGCATAGTATATGCATATACTTTTGTCTTAAAACATAGAAAGTATGAAATGTGCTGATTATGCATCCAGTTTCACAGAATAACTTGAAAACAAAAATCTTACCATTAAGGATAATACAGTAAATTCTGTGAAAACAATAAATATGGCAACTTAGAAATATCATGGCAGAATGTGCACTCCTTTCAATATACCTGATTGTGACCCAAGGGTCAGGAACAGATTTTCATGCTGAGTGAAGGACTGCCTGACAGATAAGGAACCGAAAGATCAATATACATTCAATAAACCCTAATAAGCATTGACAGTGAATGCTATCATAAGTCAGGGTGATAGCATACCATAAAAATGTCAAATGAAGAGATGCCAGGCTGGCGTTAAATTAAAACATTCTTGCATGTCTGTATTGTTACAGAAATCCAAAATACTAGATGGGTAGCAACTTGTGTCAAAACTTTAATGAAGTCTGTAAATACAGACATTCAGTCAGGACTTGTTTAAAATACAGATAGTAAACTAAGAAGCAGAACTGAACAGACGTCTGGAGTGAATCTCTTGCACAGAGTTGGAGACACTGATGATTTTGTGATAAATGCACTAACAATGTATGCCAGCTGTAGAAGATGGTTTAGACAAAGCCTGCATTTTCAGAATACCACACTTAGGTGGCCTACTTCAAAGTCATATATTTTTGGAATTTCTTTGATAGATGGAGTTGTTTTCAAGTCATACGCTTTTGGAATTCCGCAGCTATGCTGGTTCCTAGCCAAGTTATTTTATGGAAAACAATATTCTAGGGATGGTGAGTTTCATGATTTTAGTTCGTATAAATGTACAGACTAGGTAAATATTCAACACATGGCTACGGGTGGGTTTTTAAATAGAGTCTTGCCCTATGATGCTTAATCTACACCTTGTGTCTTTATTAGAGGTTAGAGTCTCCATCCAAACACGTATTAACGTATGAAATGTAAAACAATTATGATGCGCTCTAAATACTAATTCATATGTCAAAGCAAACCTATGAGAATTCCTCACTGCATGAAACAGAATGATCATTTAGTTAATATTACTCATTTTATTTTTACAGAATTCGGAGCATAACAGTTTCTGTTAACCATCTCTAAAACAGAAAAGAGAAGACTGAATATGACAGTGTGAAATTACATATTTTTACATATGCCAGATAGTGTTCTGCAGCCCCATTGTCCAGTTTTTTTTAAACTTGAAATGAAACATGGAATGTTCACATTCTACATGCTGGACTGGCATTTTGGCAAATCACAATATCTGCTGAGACAGTTTAAAAAGGAAATAACACTACAAACATATATATACACACACATGGTCCTAGGTATTGCATTTCCACTGCCATCATGAAACAGAATAAGGTTGTTTATTCCCAGAAGTACAGCAGCATATTAACATATTTCTCCCACTACCCCAGTTACAATATGCCCCCCACCATGGCTTTGTCTCTATCCCCTACACTCCTCTGACTGCTTGCCAAATATCAGTGGCTGTAAAACATTTTCTGTAGTTGTTTTAGCATAATCCATCTCGCTCTTCATAGGTTCATGGGTTGGTACTAGGCTATCAGCCCTAGGGCCTATACAAGCCTAGCCATAACAATTCCCTGGCTATTTCTTCCCACATTATTTACTTTCCTGGACCCCTGTCTAGCAGGGCGACTGACGTGATCCCTGGGGTGAATTTCCTTTCTCCCATCCAATCGTCAAGGTTCCTCTTGAAGAGGTCCAAAGAGGCACTCTGCTTGACATGTATGGGCAATCTATTCCAGAGTCTGGGGAGTCTCTGGGTCAGGAACCTATCCCACCAACATGTTTTGTTTATTGTGATGACAAGGTTTAGATCCCTGGAGCGTGTAGCTCTGAGGGATTGGGATTTCTTTAAGTGTAGCATGTCCAACAGCTCTGGGTTTGACATGGCCTTGTATGTTAAGCAGAGATCGCCTCTGAGTAGACGATATGCGACAGAGTATAGCTGGAGTTTTTTAAGGCGGTCAGCGTAGGGCATCTGCTTTAGGCCTGTGATTCTTTTAGTGAGGTATTTCTGAGGCCTTTCCAGTTGTTGCAGATGTCTTGAGAGGTACATACCAAATGGGGCGTTGTATTCTATAATGGGTCTAATGAGGGATGAGTACAGTGGGACAATGACCTCCTTTTTTCTGGATGAAAAGCCCTTTGTGATGAGGTGTGCCACATAGAAGGATTTCCTGACTGTTGTGGCGATGTGGTTATCAAAGGTGAGACCACTGTCCACCTGTGTCCCTAAGTCTCTTATCACACTTTCTGTGTTTAGTGTACTGCCACCTATATGGTAATTCATGGATACATGTTTTTTCCCAAAGGGGATAACAATACATTTCTTGGCATTGAGCTTGAGCCAATGACTCTGGCACCAAGCATCTGTTTATGTAAGGCCCTTTTGTAGAGTATCCACATCATTTGGGGATTCAATAATGGCTCCCAGTTTGTAGTCATCTGCAAAATTTGTTAGCCAGAGTCCCTTAGTGTTGACCTGTACTTCAGAGAAGTGGATGCCAAACAAGAGCAGCCCCAGGACTGAACCCTGAGGTACTCCACTTGTCACTTGTCTGGAGCTGGATTTGGAGTCGGCTACTTTTACAGTGTGGGTTCTATCAGTAAGCTATTTAGCAACCCATTGGGTGACATAGGGATTAATGCCCAACTTAGTAAGTTTATCTATGATTCCAGAGTGGGGGATGGTGTCAAAGGCCTTGGCAAGGTCTAGATAGGCTGTGTGGACCACCTTACCCTTGTCCATGGCTCTGGAGACTGATTCAAAGAAGTCAATCAGGTTCAGGAGACAAGATCGGCTCTTCACAAACCCAAACTGGGTGGGGTCCAGTGTTTGAAGGTTGCCAATGTCTTTGTTTATAAGTTCCATGATAATACGCTCCATGGCCTTGCAGATAAGGCTTGTCAGACTGATGGGACGGTAGTTTCCAGGATCCAAGGTGGATCCCCTTGTGGATTGGGATAAATGTAGCTCTGCCACTCAGTGGGCACGAAACCTGAGGTGAGGCTATGATTAAACATGACACTTAGGTGAGGTGCCAGTTCATATTGTAGTTCATGTAGTACACAGCCCGGGATGTCATCTGGTCCCATGGATGCTGTATTCTTGGCTTTAGAGAGTGCGTTTTGTACCTGTGTGGCCGTTATTACTGGAATTTGGCAATCTTCCGGTATTGAGATGGGCCATTTAGGGGTGAGAGGGGGTGAAGTTGGCACTGAATCGATCTGCCAGGATATTGGCAATATCCTTCAGATCAGTATATTTAATGCCATTCTGTTTTAGCTCAGAGCAGATCTGAGCATTGCCATTTAGATTCTTGACATAATTATAGAATGCTTTGTGGTTGTCTTTGGAATCTTTGGCAATTTTATTTTCGTAACTAGCTTTGGAGGATTTTATGAGGCATCTCAGTTTCTTACTGAGGCTAGTAAGGGAGTTTTTGCCTCCTGGGATTTTCCTCTTTCTGCAAAAGTTTCTTCCTTTTGTTGTAAAGTTTGTTTATGGCAGGGGACCACCAGATTGGCTTCCTTTTTTGGATGAGAGCATTTTGGTTCTATTTGGGATGGCACGATTCATGCATGAGTGGATGTGCTCAGACAGTGCCATAGTGTAGGATTCAGCAGTTGAACTTTCAGTTCCCATCTGCATGGGTGTCATGAAGTTTGTCACTTCTGACTTGAGTAGCATGAAGTTGGCTTTGGAGAAGTTTTTATGGTGGTTTCTTTACTGGGGGTGGGGTGGGATGTGGATGTTAAGGGTGATTAGCTTATGGTCAGACCTGACTAACGAGGGGTGACCATAGGTATGGAGCATTGATTTCCCATGTTGGTAATGACCAGGTCTAGGATATTGGAGCCCTGGTGGGACTATGGATTAGTTGATCCAGGGCGTTGGAATTTATGAATTCCAAGAACCGTGCAAAGGTGTTGGGACATGAGTAGTTTTCCCAGTTAATGGCAGGGTAGTTAAAATCACCCAGTATTAGGGTGTTTGGTTCTATCTTAATATTTTCCAGTATGTTTAGAAAGGTGTAGTGAGAATCTTGGGGTATGGTGGGGATCTGTAGCAAGCTACAATTTGGATTGCAGTCTTACCTAGTGTTAGTTGCACTTGGAGAATTTCAGACACATTGTGTTGGCCAACTAGCCTGGTGGTGTGAATATCCTTGGTGAATATTGACACTCCTCCACCTTTAGTGTTTCAGTCCTGGTTTGGCGGCCGAAAAGTGTGGTAAGAGTTGTAGCCTGGTATTGCAGGGGTGCTCTCTGGAGCCTTGAACCAGGTTTCAGTTACTGCACAGATATCGATGTTCTCCATTTTTAGGAGTGCCTCGAGAGAGTGCATTTTGAGGTTTAGACTTCTAGCATTGAGTAGCATTACTTCAGATTTTGCATGCTTGTACCTGTTATGGTGGTGGTTTTGTCCTTTGAAGTTTGCCTAAAAAAGGCACTATAGGGGTGGCAAGAGCCTTAGCCAGTAACCTGAATCCCAGGGGCGACAGGTGCAGACCATCTCTGGCAAAGCATCGTGGTCTGTCAATCATGTCATCCCAGGCAGACAGATACTGGATCCCCTTTGAATGACACCATAAGCTTAGCCAATTGTTGAAGTCAATCATTTTATCCTTATATTGTGGTATCATTCTGGGCAAAGGCAGGATGCTACTCAGGGCTAGGGTCATACCTGCCTGGGCCACATGATCCGAGAGCTCTTCCATGTCTCTTTTTATGTAGTCCAGGGAGGTACGTCTCAAGTCATTCACTCCAACATGGACAATGACAGAGTCATATTTGTACTTGTTATTTCTTATAGACCAGCCAGAGGTTACATATTAGTAACCTGTAAGGAACAGAATATAATGACAGTTCCTGAAGCCTTTCTGCATAGTTTCTGATTTCCAACCTTATGATTTTTTTCATTCAGGAATTGTACAATTTTTATATCTTTTAGGTGGCTTTTTGTAAACTATAACATACAACACTATATTCAGTAGTGAATTGTATCACTAAGGTATAAAAAGGTGCAATATTCTTCCTGGTGTGATTAGACATGCTGTTTAGAATTAGATTGGCTACAAAATATGCTTCATTGACTTTTGTCAGGGGCGGCCCGTGCTATCGGGCTGCCGGACTGCAGCCCCCTCAACCAAAAAAAAAAGAAAGAAAAAAGAAAAAAAATATTTTTAAAATTCGCGGACTCCACTCATGCGCAGTAGTCCAGACTACTGCGAGTCTTCTGCGCATGTTCGCGGCAGTCCGGCAATCCAGGTAGGGGAACATAGGAGACGTCTGTGCACCTTTAAAGTGCACAGACTCGCTGGGAAAATGCGTCGGGACCGGACTGCAACAGCAGCAGTCAGCGTCGGGACTGTGGAGTAGGGTTTGGATCGCGGGAATCTCGCGGGACTATGGAGTATTGCGCGGGCATTTGGATTAACGTTATGGGGAACGGGCAGCAAGGACAGGTAAGTGTGTTATTTATTTTAGTCTAGAATGGTAGGGAAGTGTGTGAATGAATATTTGAATGGCCTGGTGTGTGTGTGCACTGTTTAGTAGGGAAGTGTGTGAATGAATATTTGAATGAATGGCCTGGTGTGTGTGTGCACTGTTTAGTAGGTAAGTGTGTGAATGAATATTTGAATGAATGGCCTGGTGTGTGTGTGCACTGTTTAGTAGGGAAGTGTGTGAATGAATATTTGAATGAATGGCCTGGTGTGTGTGTGCACTGTTTAGTAGGGAAGTGTGTGAATGAATATTTGAATGAATGGCCTGGTGTGTGTGTGCACTGTTTAGTAGGGAAGTGTGTGAATGAATATTTGAATGAATGGCCTGGTGTGTGTGTGCACTGTTTAGTAGGGAAGTGTGTGAATGAATATTTGAATGAATGGCCTGGTGTATGTGTGCACTGTTTAGTAGGGAAGTGTGTGAATGAATATTTGAATGAATGGCCTGGTGTGTGTGTGCACTGTTTAGTAGGGAAGTGTGTGAATGAATATTTGAATGAATGGCCTGGTGTGTGTGTGCACTGTTTAGTAGGGAAGTGTGTGAATGAATATTTGAATGAATGGCCTGGTGTGTGTGTGCACTGTTTAGTAGGGAAGTGTGTGAATGAATATTTGAATGAATGGCCTGGTGTGTGTGTGCACTGTTTAGTAGGGAAGTGTGTGAATGAATATTTGAATGAATGGCCTGGTGTGTGTGTGCACTGTTTAGTAGGGAAGTGTGTGAATGAATATTTGAATGAATGGCCTGGTGTGTGTGTGCACTGTTTAGTAGGGAAGTGTGTGAATGAATATTTGAATGAATGGCCTGGTGTGTGTGTGCACTGTTTAGTAGGGAAGTGTGTGAATGAATATTTGAATGAATGGCCTGGTGTGTGTGTGTGCACTGTTTAGTAGGGAAGTGTGTGAATGAATATTTGAATGAATGGCCTGGTGTGTGTGTGCACTGTTTAGTAGGGAAGTGTGTGAATGAATATTTGAATGACTGGCCTGGTGTGTGTGTGCACTGTTTAGTAGGGAAGTGTGTGAATGAATATTTGAATGACTGGCCTGGTGTGTGTGTGCACTGTTTAGTAGGGAAGTGTGTGAATGAATATTTGAATGAATGGCCTGGTGTGTGTGTGCACTGTTTAGTAGGGAAGTGTGTGAATGAATATTTGAATGAATGGCCTGGTGTGTGTGTGCACTGTTTAGTAGGGAAGTGTGTGAATGAATATTTGAATGAATGGCCTGGTGTGTGTGTGCACTGTTTAGTAGGGAAGTGTGTGAATGAATATTTGAATGAATGGCCTGGTGTGTGTGTGCACTGTTTAGTAGGGAAGTGTGTGAATGAATATTTGAATGAATGGCCTGGTGTGTGTGTGCACTGTTTAGTAGGGAAGTGTGTGAATGAATATTTGAATGAATGGCCTGGTGTGTGTGTGTGCACTGTTTAGTAGGGAAGTGTGTGAATGAATATTTGAATGAATGGCCTGGTGTGTGTGTGCACTGTTTAGTAGGGAAGTGTGTGAATGAATATTTGAATGAATGGCCTGGTGTGTGTGTGCACTGTTTAGTAGGGAAGTGTGTGAATGAATATTTGAATGAATGGCCTGGTGTGTGTGTGCACTGTTTAGTAGGGAAGTGTGTGAATGAATATTTGAATGAATGGCCTGGTGTGTGTGTGCACTGTTTAGTAGGGAAGTGTGTGAATGAATATTTGAATGAATGGCCTGGTGTGTGTGTGCACTGTTTAGTAGGGAAGTGTGTGAATGAATATTTGAATGAATGGCCTGGTGTGTGTGTGTACTGTTTAGTAGGGAAGTGTGTGAATGAATATTTGAATGAATGGCCTGGTGTGTGTGTGTGTGTGTGTGTGTGTGTGTGTGTGTGTGTGTGTGTGTGTGTGTGTGTGTGTGTGTGTGTGTGTGTGTGTGAGAAAATGCCCCAGGTGCTCATGGTGGTGTGGTAGGGAATACCTCAGGCTTGAACCCTGTACCCTGTATGCAGGTGTTAAAGACTTGAGTTCCCTACCCACCACCATTTGTAAAAGAAATTGCAGATTTTTGCCTCATATTTGATCTGATCTGTTCCTCATAATATCTGTGGTTTGTAAATGTTTTAATGCTTGATATTTTATGGTGTAGTAGTAGCATTGTTGCCTCACTGCTGCAGGTTCTCAGGTTTGATTCTTGGCTGGGGTTCCTTCTTTGTGGGGTCTGTATCTTCTCCCTGTGTTTGTGTGGGTTTGCTTTTGTGTCCTCCCATGTTACAAAGACATGTCTGCATTATTTCTTCCTGGGCCTCTGCTGAAAATTGTTTTTTTGTTCCAAGCCAGACTGTCCTGATTAACAAATGTTAAATAAAATTGACAGGCATTTGAATTTCAGACTTCAGGTTTCTGAATGTTTAATTCCTTGCATAATTGATGGTGCAATGGTAGTATTGTTGCCTCACAGCTATAGGTTTTCTGGTTTGATTCTTGGTTGGGGTGGCTTCTGTGTGGAGTCTGCATCTCCTCCCTGTGTTTGTGTGGATTTGCTCTGGTGCCCTGCCATTTTACAAAGACGTGTCTGCAGTATTAATCCCTGCGTCTCTGCTGAAAATTGGTTTTGTTCTGTCCGCAGTAAAATTGACCGGCATTTGAATTTCAAACTTCATATTCTTCAGAATACATAGTAGCACAACCTTTTTTTCTAGCAATTTTCTAAGTTGATAAGATGAATATTTTAAATTTGTCCCTATTTTTGGGACTGTATTCCCCCATTATTGGCTTTGTCCAGGTTTTTGTGCTAAGGTTGACAGCTATGGCAAGAACTGAATTCACTGAATATGTTTGAGGGCTGTATTCCCTCATTACTGTGTTTGTCCAGGTGTTTTGTACTAAGAGGTTGACAGCTATGGTGAGAACTGAATTCACTAAATGATAGCCATTTAAGTTTCAGTCTTCCTCTCTTTTACAAAGCAGCTGATGTGGCGTAGTGGTATGTTACTCTGACTGTTTTTTGCTCAGGGACCTGGGCAGTAAAATATATGGTGGCAACACGCAACTTTCCAAGATTATACAAGCAATGTTTAATGTGTCCCTGGTTTTTGGGCTTTTGACCCCCCCCCCATGCAGTTGAGTATTGAGTAGATTTTACAAGGAGCTGAGAGCTGCAGGGGAATAGAAGTTTACTGCTATGCCTAGTTAATACTATAGCACAACAGGTTGTGTACTTGCTTTTGATGCAGAAGGCTGTGGGTTCTACTCCCACAAGGGGTGGATGCTGCCATACTCAGAATGTTCTCCTTGGTGAAGATACTAACTATGAGTTCGTTATCAGTTTGCCATCCATTTCCTCTTGCAATATTATTACTAGCTTATCATTTTTTAATGTAATATAGGCAATTTATTCCTGAGGGGCAACAGACACTTTATTTTCGATGAAACCATGAAATATAAAGGTGATTGCTAGCAGCAACCGCTTCATTAGTTACATATTTCTTTAATGTGGAATTATTTAGATGACTTACTTCAGAGATTGTGCATATTTACTGATAATGGACTGTAGAATTGTGCATATTTACTGATAAAGGTGGACTGTAGAATTGTGCATATTTACTGATAATGGTGGACTGTAGAATTGTGCATATTTACTAATAATGGTGGACTGTAGAATTGTGTATATTTACTAATAATGGTGGACTGTGGAAGTCTGAGTAGACTTTTTTATGATAAATGTTCTCAACTGGGCAGTTTTGCCATTATGGGTGCATATGGTTTGTTTCATTGCTTACTGGAAAAATGTTCAAAACAAATTTAAAACACCCTCTAACAAGTGTACTGTATTATACAAGGAATATAATTTTAGTACAATGAGGAAGGTGTATCAAAGAGCACATGTATGTTTCATATGCAAGGGGCCTATGATTCGAAAACAGCCCAAAATTAATCTTTATCTGCCACTGGCAAAATGTATTTTCTTTGAATGTGGGTTTCAATGCTGTTTCAATGAATGTGAGTTTCAAGGGCAGAGAAGTTTTAATGCTAAGTTTTTATTGTGAGACTGCATTGCTTTGTTTAACAGATGACTTGGTGTTTGTGCTGTAAAATACAAAATAAAACTTTCAAAATGAAGTCCAACTTATCATAGAAGTAAAGCAGTATGCACATTAGTGTTTATGGTAAATGGAGTGAAATAGCCAAGTAATGGTTCATTGGAATGGCTGCAGAGGCTCCAATCAACCATTATTTTGTCAGGGGGGGAAGGGCAGCAAACTCAGACAGGCCCAGCTGAACTATACCTCCCAACTGTCCAGATTTTCAAAGAATGAATAGATTTTTGCTTCTTTAGTTTGTTCATAAAATTTGTAGTTTTAATTCCTAAATGATTTGCCAGAAGTCACTAAATAAAGTTTCAGACTTCATAACCTTCAGAAAAATGCATGTTAAAGTAAGAGCTGTTCTATCAACTGTCTCAATTTATACAAGAGCAATTTTTAGTACTGTTTATATGTGCCCCCCAATATATTTGGCCTTGTTCAGATTTACTGCATTAACAGGTTGAGAGGTACGTGCAAATAAATTGCTTTATAGAATTAGGCATAGCCAACCTCTCAACTGTCCCCAATTTTGGCTCAAAATGTTGCTCTTCCCCCTAATAATCCCTCCGCAAAATAGCAATTTTGGAAGAAAACATGGAGGGTTTACAATTAAGAAATAACTGTAATAATCAAAGTTATCGATTACTTGAAATGCATGTAGATTCTTTCATTTTGTCAGCTGCTCAAGGTAGCAGTACTAATATTAAAGTGTCCCTTCTTTGACAGGTAGCAGCTGTATTGTGTGTCTATTTTATATTTTTGCATCACATTTTTGGTCCATTTTTCATAAAATTGTGTTTTTTGGCAAATTAGTGACAAATCACTAAAGACTGAAGTTAGAAAATGACAGACATTTGAGTTTCAGATTTTATACCCTTCAGAAAATTCATACTAATGCAAGACCTATTCTATTATCTTTCTAAGTTTATTAGAGCAATATTTAAAAATTGTCCTTATTGTTGGGCCTTTGTCCCACTTCTGTGTATGGCTTTGTCCAGATTTCTTGCTCTTGAGGTTGAGAGGTATGACAAATGAAATGTGTCAGGGCCATCACAGTCAGCCAGAGAGATTTCAAATTGTGACATGCTTGTTGCACCCCACTCCCCCATGTAGTGACTCTGGATGTGTCCAAGCAAGGCAAGGAGTAGTTGTATCTACCTTGGATGGGGAGGACACACTGCATAAGTATTACAGTGGCTTTTCATCTGTCCTTGATTTTGCAGAATGGTCTGGTTTCTGTCATATTTTTGTACTGTTGATTTATGCATATTACTCAGTGCCTGTTGCTCTGTGTTTAAGTAGCAATGCTTTAATGACCATAAGGTAAGCTTGTCTGACATCGTAAGATGCAATTAGGCTTTAATAAGCATAATGTTAAAGAATTGCCAACATTGAAAGCCTTTCTGTTGTTGCCATGCAGAGAATACTTGACTAGATAATGTATAAGCCTTGGGTATTAAAGGACAGGATTCCATTATTTTAAAAAGCTCATTACACTTGTTGGAGACTTCCAGTCATCTCTACAGACTTTACCCGTAAACTAAACAGAATGCCAATCATGTGTGGTCCATAACCTGTACAGTAATCCTTTAAGCAATGTATCTTGAGCTTGTTTCTTGCTTGCTGTTCATTTTTACTTTTATCATGTTTTCCCATGAAACAAGTTGTCAGGCAGCAGGTCTTTTTTGGATAAGAAACATTTTTACAAGTGGGGGCATCACATAGGTTTCTACTTTCAGCATGTTACTTGACTGGCATTCCAGTAATGTATTTAAAAAGTAATTTATTTTTTCATGCCTCACAACCTTTTGTTTCCATCTAGATATTAAGTAAGCTGTCATGCAGCCAATGCATTGAAATATTTTTATTCTTCTACACTTATTTTTGTCTTGATTGGACTTTCATAATGATGGTTTGCCACCCAGGGCAGCGTATTTAATTAAAGTTAGTTTTTTGTGGTTTTGTGCATAGCTCCTCCCCTTTATGGCTGACCACACCCCTCCCCCTTGACCCCACCCATTCAGCTGTCTCCTGCAGCCCCCCTGTGATTTGAAGTCACCAGCCGCCACTGGTTGTGGAGTGACTTGAGTGCATGCGTTATGTGGCGGATCCTGGCACCTGACAGGCAGCTGACTGTAATTTTCTCCTTATGCTTTTGTGATGGTCACATGATTGGGGTATTAAACTCTAAATTAAATAATTTGCTGTTCAGCCTACAATATCCAATGGCAGACTGGGTTTCAAAAGAGTATTTTCTGAATCAAGATAACTCCATGAATTAATTACTCTAAATCATACCATAAATTGATAATATGCCGGTCATTCTGTGACATTGACTGTTCTGATCCTATAATGCATTTCTAGTTTGTGAGTCCTGTTTATGCCAAGATGGCCAGTTTTACTGAAAAAGATTGTCACAAACTGGCTTGGATTCACTACTTTGGGTCAATGCTTACATGTTTTGTGTGTTTATGTTATTTATTTGTTTGTTTATTTAATGGGATAGTCAGACTGGCCATGCAAGACCCCTTTTCAAACAATGATACATAGCAGTTGACATCAAAAATAATAATAAATAGGATAGTCAGTGGTAAAGGACATAGACTGCATGAACTTATATGATCTTTAGGTATGAAATGTTCACTACTATAATGCATGACACAAAAATGGACATTAACTGTGTACTACTAAATTAAATATTTCTAATTTCAGTATCACTAAGTTAGTAATAGTTTCAGTGGACTCTATTGATATGTAAAGACTATGGGTCATAGGTTCATAGGAGGTTACTAGGCTAATGGGTCTAGAGCCCTTACATGCCTAGACATATTTATCCCAGGTGTCCCACTTGTCAGTGGTTAGGTGAGTGAAGTTTGCAGAGGTAAAGGTATATGGTGGTTAATACCAACTTCCTATGTCCAGGAAGGACATGGGCACCACCCCAGGAGTGAATTTGCAATCACCCATCCATTGATCTAGGTTGAATTTTAAGTGGGTAATGGAGGGGCTCCTTTTCACATGAATTGGAAGCTTGATCCAAAGAAGTAGCAGTCTCTGGTGGATGTAAATATCTCTCCAGCATGATCTATTCATATCAGAGGCTAGGTTAAGATTCTTGGAGTGAGTGACCCTCCTGCAGTTTGATTTAGGAATGTGCAGCTTTCCATTAGGGCCGGGTCAGTGACTGTCCTGTAAGCCAGATACTGGTTGCCCTTTATCAACCTGTAGGAGACAGAATACAGTGACAGGACTTTCAGTCTTTCTGTGCAAGACTTATTTTTTGTACCCTGTAATTTCTTGGCAAGAAACCTCTGTGATCTCTACAATTGTTGGAGGTGTCTGGCAAGGTACATGCAAAAGAGAGCATTATACTCAATTATTGATCTGATGAGGGTTGAGTATAATGGAATTATAACATCTTTAGATTAGATGTAGATGATTTTACTAAAAAGATGTGCCACATAGAAGGATTTTCTTACTACTGTGGATACATGGTGGCCAATGTTCAGATTGTTATCAACCTGAGTACATAGCTCTCAACCTTCCATCACCAAAATGTGGAACAAATGGGCAAAATGTGGAACATGTACTAATGGCTTACTAACAACTTCAGCTGGTAAGGTCATAGGATGGTTAAAATATGCTGGCTTTACTTATAAAGATGATCTTTTAATGAATTAAAATGATTTATTTCTATTTACCATGGATTTCACTTAAAAAATTCCCAACACTGAATGTGTTGCAGACCCTTTCAATGTGGAACATTGAGGAACATGAACTTTTTAAGACCCTAAATGAAGTACGTTCCTCATAATGAGGTACACTTGAGAGGCATGCCTGAGTACCCAGATCACATAACACTAGGTCTATCCTTTGGTGGGGTGCTGTCTGTAATAGGTTCATAGGTTCATAGGTTCATACTAGGCTATCTGCCCTAGAGCATTTATAAGCCTAGCCAGAGTGTGTATGGCTTTCGCCACCCATTTTAAATTAATTTTGCTATGCCCTTTTTCGAGGTTAGTATACTGTGCCTCTGTCTAACAGTGACACAGAAGTGATACCCGGGGTAAACCTACGATCTCCCATCCACTCATCAAGATTCCTCTTGAAGACAGTCAATGAGGGACTCTGCTTAACCTGGACTGGGATTTTATTCCAGAGTGAAGGGAGCCTCTGGGTTATGAATCTGTCCCTCCAGCATGTCCTATTTATTTCAGTGCTGAGGTTCAAGCTTGACACAGTCCCCCACTCGGGATGTCAGCTTTTCCAAAGGGAATAATAATGCATATTTTTGCATTTAGCTTTAATCTGTGGCTTTGGCACCAATCATTTGTCTGCATAAACCCTGTCTGCGGTATACTAACATCATTGGTGGACTCAATGACTGCTCCCAGTTTGCAATCATCAGTGAACTTGGTCAGCCACAGGCGGTCCAAGTTTGCCTGGACTTCTGAGAAATAAATTCCGAACAGTAAGGGGTTCATTGCAGAACCCTGTGGTACACCACTGGTGACTGGTCTTTTGCTAAAGGTGAAGTCACCCACTTTGACAGTATGTGTCTCGTCAGTGAGCTAGTTGGCTACCCATCTGGTAATGTAGAGGTTAATTCCCAATTAGCAGAATTACTCTAAAACACCCGAGTGGGGGATTGTGTCAAATGTCTTCGCTAGGTCAAGATAGGTGTTATGCACTGTCGTTCCCTTGTCCAAGGCCTTGGTGACTTTTTTGAAGTCAACCATGTTTAACAGGCATGATCTACCTTAAATAAATCCAAACTGGATTGGGTAGTAAAACAGAAATCACTGCACCAGAGCAATGCACCTTTACCAGGGCATTCGTTTGGACAGTAAGTGTCTCCAGCATATATAAGTATGGGCTGACAGTTTATTTGGCCATGGTGGGTGACCTACAGCTAGCTAGGAAATGATAAGGGATTTTATCTGTGGTGATCTGCAAGTGCAGAATCACCAGTGCATCATTCTGTTTAACCATCTTAGAGGTATGCTTCCTAGTGACATATATCGGGACACTGCCACCTTTAGCTCCTGTCTGTACAGCTACTAGTCTAAAAGTATGGAAAGCACTAAAACTTTGCACTGCTGGGATACTCTCTGCAGCTTTAAAACATGTCTCAGTAACTGCACAGGTGTCTATATTTTCAAAGGTGAGGAGGGATTTCAGGAAGTGTATTTTTTGTTTAGGCTCCTGGCACTGAGCAGTAGCACTTTGAGGTTCAGCTTAGTTGATTGTGCTATATCTGTAGATTTGGCAATTTGGCATTGCCTAAAAAAATACTTAATGGGGTGAATACAATTTTACCCAGTATTCAAAAGCATGGCGTGGACAGGTGCAGACTATCCATGGAAAAGGATTGTGGTCTGATAACTATGTCTTCCCATGCTGATAAATTTTGGACCCCATGATAATTACACTAGAAACTCTGCCAATTGTTAAAATTAATAATTTTCTGCTCATACTGTGGCACAATCATCATGTAATATGCTGTTCAATGCCAGATTCATACCAGCCTTAGACACATGGTCCCCTAGCTCCATAATGTCTCTCTTCATCTAGATTGGGGAGGTATGTCTCAGGTCATTTACACCTACATGGACTATGGTAGAATCATACCAGTACCTGTGGTGTAATGACTTGAGAGCACATGTAATTTGGTTGATCCTGGATAAAGACAGGCAACTAACAGTGATCTTCTTCTTGTTCAGCCTGGTTAGAGGATCATCAATACAATTGCAATGGGGTCTCCTATGATGACAGACCTGGCAAGTGTGTTTGATTACCTTATGGGCTTAGTATTTGGTGTTCCACCAAGTGTGGCTATGTATGTGGTGTTAGGTGTTGTTCTTGTTGACAGCTTTTGGATCTGCCAATAAGCAGACTATGTTGCTTATTAAGCTTGCATTTAAATGCCTCAGTAACATTGGTTTATGTTTGTGTTGTGGGTTATATGTGGTGAATGCTGTTTGCATGGTTTTAACAACCAGATGTGTGTTTCTGTGTGTGTATATGCAAGAGTTTAGCCTCTACAGACATTGTGTATGTACACCTCTCACATACTGTAACTGTTACTTTAAGGATTAAGTAGTTTTCAGTAAACATGAAACAATTGCTACACTGTCTAACGATAACCATATCCACCAAGCTAGCTGCAGAGAGGTTAGGAAATGCATATCCAAGTTGTCCAGTTCTTTAACTGGGTGGCTAAAATGGTGTGGTGTACTGAGGCTTACAGAAGGCTATTAAGGGTGTTTTATTGGGACAGACAAGGCTATAAAAAGTTAAATTCTACCAAATGAAATAGTATTGCTACTCAAAGTACTAACTAGCTAAGATTGTAAAGCTGTAAGTATAAAACACGAACCTTGCATGAGAACAGAGTACGGTTTTACAGACAATTCTATGGAGAAACTTTCCGTTCTAGATATTTACTTTTGTAAAGATCACGGCTAACCACTGCTGCATGGTGAGCATGGAATTTATACCAGTACTGAAAAACAGAAAACTGACTACTGAGCCATCTGGCCAATAAAATGACTAAACTTTGAACCCTTTTGTGTGTTTCCAGGTCAGATAGACAAGACAAACACTTCTTGCCACAAGATGAATAATCCCAGTCCTCCTAATGTAAAAGCATATTAAAAAGAATCCCACAAGTGCAATGGAAATACAGACAACTTAAACAACTAGCCAGAAATCCCTTACAGAACTCAGTTTCAGGCCAGACAGTCTAACAGCAGCAATTACTTAAAAGGCATTTTTAAACCACACTAGCAGCAACCAAGAAAAAGCAAATACACTTTGTATTGATAAAATGAATAAAAATACAATAAATAATATGAAAATACAGCAGCAGCCTTCAGAAATAACAGTGTCCCTCTTCTTCTTATCTCACTTGGAGCAAAATAGAAGCATCGGTCACAAGCTGATTCCTGAAAAGTAATTTGAAAGCTCTCCATTGATTGTCAGTCTAGTCTCAGATGTTACATAATTCACAAGTAAGCTTGAAAGATGAGTGTAAAACTAAATATTGCAGGGCTCACTAAATGAATGTGATGATATGAAACAGAGGCTGACACAGGCTTTAAGAGGAAGGCTTTCCCAGTCTGATCTTTCAGTGTCCAGCAGAATGGCTAGATGAGATAAGATGGTGAAGGGCTTCTTAAATAAATCTGCAGGGACATCACCTTTGCCAAACCAAAGGGGACTGCATTGAGTTTAAGACCATGACGTTTGCACCAGTCATTGGTTTGCTTAAGTCCTTCTTGGAGAATGCTGACATTATTTGGGGACTCAATGACTGCTCCCAGTTTGCAGTCATAAGCAAGCTTTGTCAGCCACAATCCTTTTGTTTTTGCCTGTACTTCTGTGAAGCAGATTCCAAACAATAGGGGTCCCAACAGCAATCTCTGTGGAACATGACTGGTAACGAGTCTGCTGGTGGAGGTGGAGTCCCCTACTTTGACTGTATGTGTTCTGTTGGTGTGCTAGCTTGCAACCCACCTGACAGTATATGGGTTGTCACCCAGCTGAGTGAGTTTTTCAATGATGCCTGAGTGGGTGACTTTGTCAAATGTCTTTTCCAAGTACAGGTATGCCATATGCACAGCTCTGCCTTCATTCAGGGCTTTGGTGACAGTCTGGAAAAACTCCACTAGCTTCAACAGGCAGGCTCTCCCTTTAACAAAACTAAACTTGGACAGGTCAAGTGTTTGAAGGTCTCCTATATCCTTGTTGATAAGGTTGATGATGATTCTCTCCATGGCCTTGCAGATAAAGCTGGTTAGGCTAATGGGACTACAGTTCCTTGGGTCATTGGATGTACCCCTTGTGCAAGGGGATGACAGTAGCTGTTTTCCATTCGTCAGAGACAAAACCAGTGCTAAGGCTGTGGTTGAAAAGAGTACACAATGATGTTGCCCAAGATATTTACAGAAATATATTTATGCATATAAATGAACAGCTATAAAGCAGTCAATCCTGACCTGTTCTACAGCATCTTTTTGGGCAACACCTAAACTTGTTGTCTGCGATGTTCATTTGAATGAAATATATATGATTCAATAGCCAAGCTCACTACATCATTCTCCAATAACACTTCTACTCCACCCTCATCTCACTCACAACTCTAGTCCCACTGACATCAACACTGCTCATTTCCCCCCTTTACCATACCACATGTCTCTCTGTATACTTGAACCCCAATTTCATCCGCAATTCTCCCTACTATTCCTTACAACCTCCATCTGAGTTTATTTTTCCTCTCACAAAAATCCTACTACCACTACCTGTTTTCTACCCTACTTACTGCACTGTATTACTCTCTTTCTGAACTCCAGCCTTTGCCACACATCGCCTGCAACTGTACACTTTTTACTAAAGCTCTTTTCTCCTTTCTGAATTTCCATTGCCTAATGAATGTTTTACCTATTTCTGCTACATATGTTGTAACTTCCACCACTTTGCTTTTTGCATCATTGTTAACTACACCATATCTTGTCTTATTATCTCACTTTAACATGTATGAGCCATCTACTACTGTTTAAATTACTGTGTTTATTTTGTGATTTGCTTGTTTTATATTGTACTGTTTTATATTGTAATTTTCTTAGTTATGGAGCTTTTCTCCCCGGGCCTCCACTGAAAATGAGTTCTTCTGGCCCAGTGGACTTCCCGGGTTATCAAACTAAAATAAATAAATAAAATAAATATACCATAAAAAAACTTCTACTAAAACTAAAACCATGCTTTCATGCTCAAGACAACCTTCAATCTAACTTTCTCAAGCTAGCTACAGATGGCATAGCCTTCCCATCAACATACTTATCAACCGTTCAATCCAGGAATCCTATGTACCTCTCCTCTGGAAGAAAGCATTCATTATTCCCCTCCACAAAGGAGGCAACAATACTGAAATCGCCAACTTCTGTCCTATAGCCATCCTGTCCCTATCTCAAAAGTCCTTGAAAAATGCATACACTTGCAACTCCTTCCCTACCTCTTAGACAATCAACTTCTTTCTCCAACTCAACATGGATTAAGACCTGGACATAGTACTACCACTGCCCTTCTCTCCTTCCTTGACATCATCAACCACACCTGAGACTCTGGCAACATTGTATCTACCCTTCTCCTACACTTATCAAAGGCCTTCGATACTGTTTCCCACAAACCTCTCTTGTCCAAACTCTCTCTTTTCAATCTCTCCCCCTCCTCTATTAACTGGTTTTCCAGTTGCCTTACTAATAGACAGCAAGCCGTCAACTGGAACAATAGTACCTCTTTCTTCCTTCACACTCCAACAGGAGTTCCACAAGGGTTAGTACTAGGTCCTTTACTTTTTAACATCTTCATTAATAATTTTCATCAGTGCATTCCTAATACTAAACTTGTACAACACGCGGATGATTCCACCATAATTTGCTATGCTCAATCCCTTCCCAAACTCAAGCAACTAACACAAGATGCCTTCTCTTGTACAGAGTCTTAGATTCTCCATAATCACCTTGATCTCAATGCATTCAAAACCAAAATCATGATCTTTACCCCATCTAAAAACACTTCTGTCGATAAAAATTCCTTCTCCATAGTCAGTCAGAATAAGATTCCCATTGAAATTGTTTCCTGTACGAAACTTCTAGGTGTTATCATTGATGAACATTTAAAGTCTGAGATTCATGTGCAAACTAGTATTAAGAAAACACACCTAAAGCTCAGAATGCTGTATCATTACAGTTGTTATCTCACTCCCTCATCCAAACATATACTTTCTATTTCCTATCTCATCCCTTCTCTCTTGTATCAAGCCCCTCTTCTCACCTACCTTCAATCCTCCCTAAAGTCAAAACTGTCATCCTGCTAAAATAATACCTTTACATTTGCTACTGGAACCAAATCGTCCTCCCACCACTGTGATGCACTCCACTCCTTGAACTGGCTGGAACTCCCTCACTCTCTCTCTCTCTTGCATTCAACTGCTAACTGCTCACAAACTCATTTTCAAACCCTCTAACTGCCCTTTCCTTTCCTCCTTACTCACCTTGCATCATCCTTACAGACTACTCTCATCCAGTAACCAGAACCTTCTCAAAGTGTACAAACACGTATTCTCATCTGGGCAATTTCTTTTGTCTTTCTCCCTTGCTTGTCTATGGAATTCACTTCCCCACCAACATTCAAATCACCCAAAACCACTCCGCCTTCAAGACCATGCTCCTTTCCCATCTCTCTTCTCACTGGGAATGCTCATGTTCTCACCCCACCTAACTCCCTCTATATCATTTCTTTTTTTTTTCTCCTTTCGCAAAGAGTGAGTATGTAGCACTTCCTGTACTTTTTCAGTTACCCAAGTTGGACGTCCAAAAATTGTATTGTACTTGTTAAGTTTGTTGATATCAGCATTGTAATAATTGTATATGGAGCTTTTCTCCTTTCTCAAAACTCACCCTAGTGACTCCCCTCATTTCATTTCCACTCCCTCTTCCTTTTTTCCTTTCTCATAACTCAACCTGTTCACCTTTCCCTGCTCTACTCTCCTCCTCTAATTCTTCCTCCCTCTCACCTCATGAAACTTTGAGTGCAGAAATGCCTGCACTCCAAATTATACTTATGCACTCTGAGATACTTATGTTTTAATTTCATTCAATACTATGTTACAACACCTTCCTCAAACGTTGTTATTTTGTCTTCTATATTGCTGTGTTGCTCAAATGTTATTATTCTGTCTTCTATATTACTGTGTTTTAGTAGTTTTTGAAAATTGTATTGTACTTGTTAAGTTTGTTGATATTAGCTTTGTAATAATTGTATATGGAGCTTTTCTCCCTGGGCCGCCATTGAAAATGAGCTCACTCTGGCCCAATGGACTTTCCCGGTTAACAAACTGCAAATAAATAAATAAACCTCATTTTGAGGGAGAGGAGGAGAACACCATATTACAAATAGTTTCTACTTTCAGAATATATGGATTGCATAAACACTTGCATCAACAAATATGCAGTTTTTGAACTAAAAAAAGCATAAAACTTTATTACTGACTGATTGCAACCATCAATGATTTCTGAGAGAAAGCATAGGCTTTATGAAGGAAAAGGCAAGAAGAGGAGGGAAAAATCACTAGCTAATTTTCCTTTTCTTGTTTTGTATTTCCTAAAAACAGTACTCTGTTAGACAATTAACAGATATTTTCTCTACAATCTGTGGCAGCAGTACCATTTCAGTTTAACTTACCGTGCCCTTTTCCATCTCTAAAACAGTGCTGCATAGTCTATTGCTGCTCCCTCACCTCTACTGACTTATTGCTCTCAGATAAAAATACATTGATACAGGAGATGGTGCAAACTCCGTCACTACTCCTACAAATGTGCCATTCTACATCACTCCAGTATAATGAAAAAGTACAGGAAGTGCTACATACTCGCTTCTTGTACCACTGCCATTGTATATCTCACAGCCATTCTAATATCTCACAGCCATTCTATATCTCCCTGCTTAAAAGAAAGTACAGAAGGCAGCATAGTCTTTGCATTACAGTCGGCATGGTAACTGTGGAACTGGAGAACAATTGGGAGGATCCATGTCAAAGATGGAAGATGTTATTGCACCATGATGTCAGACGTCCAGCTTGGGTAACTTGATTTTGGAAGTTATGAAATGAAAGAAGGGATCTGTTTACTTTGAGTGGGTTTTATGACATTTTCTACATGTACTTTTTTATTAAAAAGACACACTATACAGTAAAACGTAATATCTGTGAATGTACATAGTTACTATAATATCAACAAGAATGATCACAGTCCAGTGAGAAGGTTCCACTGTGTCTGCTCAAATGAACACTGCACTACTGTGCAGAAAATAAATAATTACTATGTGTTTTTTCAAAAGGAAGTGATAGTTTTTCTTCTTTCTGTTTTACCAGTGCTTAAATAAGGAGTGTTGTGACCATGCTTGTGCGTCCATAAAACTTCTAGAAAGAAACAGTCATAAGCTTCTGAGTGCACAGAGGAGCAAGAGGTGTGGTACAGGGAAACTGAAGTATTTCTCAAAAGGTGTTATGACTGCAAGGTGAGTTAAAAATCACAATAGGAAATGAAAGGGTTGGTAGGAAAACTTTAGCCCTGTAGATTTCTCAAAACAGAAAATTAAAGCAGCAACAAAATGTTAAAACAGAAAAGACAGTGCAGAAGGCAAATCTAAACAGCTAAAAAGGTAAGTACAGACACAAAGAAAAAAAAGTAGAATTGCTTATTTTGCTCAATGTCTTTTTTTAAAGCTATAACAGGAAGCCACATAATGTTTGCTTCCAAATGTAGCCCAAGCCTTATTGAAAGACCAGCCTAGGCTACACCACTGTATAATAAATATCCATCAAGGAAGCAATATAAAAAATGAAAAACAAATGAAATCTGAACTGTTAAGTTTTTCACTAGGCCAGAAGTATATCAAGCTCTCACTTAGTTATACACACAATCTTGGGCTGCCGCAAAATAAAGGCAATAATTGTTTGATTACAAATTAGCAGAAACCTTATTGAATGACCTAATGACAACTTACTGTGCTAACCATAGACATGAAAAAAATCTACAATGACTTTCTTTAAAATTAAGTGTCTTTTATTCATGAACAAAATGAATTGTTATGAATTGCGACTAAAACATTTAACGTAAAAATAAGCAAAAACAGGTTCAAGTTATAAAAAAACACTTGACATGTTCATTCTTTTTTGTTATCAGGACTTCTTCAGTCTGAATTTTTTATCAATGTAAAAGCCTTTAGAAAAGTGATTGTGTGTTACATGATCTATCACGACAACCCATAAAATTCTGTGAAAAGCAAATTGATCAGCAGTAAAAAAATAACTTACATAAAAAGGTATTTTGTTACAGATGACATCCATAATTAACTTAAAGGCTTCTATCATTTGAGACTTAAGTGGTCTACATGAAGAGATAATAATTACAGCACACATAGACATAGACATATATGTATATATATATATATATATATATATATATATATATATATATCTAAAGATATAAATACATATATACACAGACACACATATGTAAAATATTTTGGAGCTCTTGATGGCATTCTAATTTCCTCGCATTATTTAATGTTATCTTCTATAGAAATTCTGGCGGCACAGTGGTGCAGTGGTTAACATTGTCACCTCACAGCAAGAGGTTCTCTGGTTCGATTCTGGGCTGGGGTGCCTTCTGTGTGGAGTTTGCATGTTTGCGTGGGTTTCCTCCGGGTACTTCGGTTTCCTCCCACATTTCAAAGACATGCATCTGGAGCATTTCTCCCCAGGCCTCCGCTGAAAACAGGCTCTGTGGAACCTAGTCGGACTTTCCCGGTCAACAAATGATAAATAAATAAATAAAATAAATAAAATGATCACTCCACCACTCTATTCCTCTCTGATTTAATATTCTAAAGCTATTTAGAAACTTTTATAAAAAAAGAGGGCAGTGGTGTGGTTAGTGTTGTCACCTCACAGCAAGAGATTCTTCATTTCAATTCTTGGCTGGAATGCCTTCTTGCGGAGTCTGCATGTCCTCTGGGTGCTCCGGCTTCCTCCCACATTCCAAAGACATGTATCTGAAGCATTTCTCCTGGGGTGTCCACTGAAAAAGGGCCCTGTCCTTGTAAACAAGTTTTAAATAAATAAATAATGTTCTAATCTTCTGTCATGACACATCAATATTTGTAAGGCTAAGATACATATGATTTAGAAAATGTTCATATTCAAGTCCCCTACTCTGAAACTTCTTGCATTTGTACACAATATTTCCAAGTCACTTTTTATGTTGATGCTGAAAAGATCCTTGAGAATAAGAGCCGTGTTTGATAATGTATGCACTATCTTGTGTGCCTCTACTTCAGTGATGGAGGCTACTAGGATTATACTTGCTTTGTCCAGAAAAGGTGGTCAAGATTGAGGAATTCAGTGTCTTTTCTGTAGCTCAGCTCCTCAGGTCCACAATGACCATGATTTTGCAGCAATTACCATTGTCGCCTCAAAGCAAGAGGTTCTCCTGTTCGATTCTTGGCTGGAGCGCCTTCTGTGTGGAGTCTGCATGTCCTCCCCACAGTCGAGTGATGTTTAAAGACATGCAGGTAGGTGCATGTGTGAATGGGTGTGTCCTCCTTGAAAGTTGGGAGTCGGGCTGGCAACTCGGCACCATAAAAATCCACTGCCAATCATAAGCAGATGGGAGTTCCGCTGTGGCAACCCCTAACCGGGAAAAGCCGAAAGACAGTTTAGCTCTTCAGGTCCACATTCCTGATTTTGATGCTCCCGTTTAAATATATCTAATAGGTAATCACTTGCTAATAAACTAGTATTAATTAAACATTGCATTTATGGACCCCTTCATATAATTCCATCATATTAAAAGGAAGTATACGATGATTCTACAATCTCTTCTTAAAGAAATATACTACTTGCATAAGCAATATCCACGCATATGTCTGACAATCTCAAATTCCTTTCTATTGTGATGTTTATTTATTTTCTTGTTGATCCAGGTAGATTTGATGACACTCTCATATACATAGATATCTTTTGTAATAATTTCTCTAAAACTGCACAAAGCACTCTAGTTATTGCCTTGCTATCTGTCTACAAAAAAGGACATCTGTTCTTACTGTACTGGCGATATTCCTCTCTCTCTGCATCACAATATTCAGTGCTATTCTGTCTTGCCTTTTTACACCACAGGTTGTTTTCATTTTTTATTAATTTATTTATTTGTTTATTAACCTGGTAGATGGGCTCCTAGAGCCCTTTACAGCTATAGGCTGGTCATTGAAACAATTATCAAATTTAAACACAATTTGCACTGATTAGATAATCGAAAGAGACATATAAAGGTTATGTAATATGAATAATTGATCCTGTTGTCATCTAATAGGACTCTGTTTTTTATTTATTTTATAGTTATTGGAATTTAGTATTAGAAAGACATTTTAGGTACACATTTTTAGCAGAGGCACAGGGAGAAAATTTCCAAAGTATTAGAAAAACATTTTAAGAACAGTGATTTTACAACTATCAGAAATAATACAGAAATATCTATTGTTTAAGTCATTATATTAATTTAGACATAATATGAAAACATTGGTTAAGAATAGATACAACATATAACAATGAGTTAATATTTACAGAAATTTTAGACATTGTATAGAGAAAATAAAGGTTAGTTAGTATAATATAAACAAGAATTTTCATATGAAGCGAGAGAAAAAACAGGGTTATAGCATATGTAGAAAGAAATTAAGGGCAGCAAAATTGATTTAAGTAAGGAAGTGAGTGAAGAAGGGAGAGTAAGGAAGTATAAGGTATGATTCGGTTCTTGATCGTATTTAGAGATCTAGTTTATCCTAGGACTGAGCAAGAACAGAATCAAGATTTTGGCTAAGAAGATTTTTACAACTATTTTAAAGGACTGGAAGGAAAGTATTGACTTGGACACATGCAAGGAGTTTAAGGCCTTAACAACAAAAGAGTACAGACATGCCCAGCAGATTTGATATGTCTGTGGAGAGGGAGAGGATTTTTTAGTCAATAGATTGTAAAGACCAATTAGGAACAAATTTGTGTAGAAAGGTATTTGGTGCTGGACAAGCAGATGGCTGTATGATAATTTTATAGGTGTTATGAAGCTGTGTAAATGCTAGCTGATGGAGTGGTTCTAAGCAATTTAGGCTTTTTAGTAATATTCAGTGGTGGGTTCTGAAAGGGGTATTTGCTACAAATTTAGCCACTTAAACATTGCATTGTCCAAGTTCTGAGTTTTGTGATGTTTTGAGATTAGTAATGATGGTAACTCCATAAAGTATTCAGAGGAGGTAAGTAGTAACAAGTTCAGTTTTAGATGCATTTTGAGAAAGCTTTTAGATCTGTAAAGCATCCCTAGTTTTTGGTGAGTTTTATGCAATTTTGCATATGTAGGTCAAATTTAAGATTATCATCCAGTATGATCTGTAATAATTTACTTTGAGAAGTGACATTAATGGTTATATTATTAAGAGAGAGGATTTATTTTTTTCATAAGAGGGGGACTTGGGGGAAAAGTAGTCTATTTTTTGAAGGGGGTGGGCATGAGTTGTTGGTTACAAAGTCATGTTTCAGTGGCTGTAAAAGCTTCATGAGTAATTGTTTGGAGATGTGCCAGGCTATCAGATGCTCATATGAGTGTGAAGGCATCTGTTTACCGTATTAGGCAGACCTGTTGTTGGATGTATGGAGGGTGTTGGTAAGAATTTTAAAAAGGTGGGGATTAAGGATGCAGCCTTGTGGTATACCAGTGGTGGCTGGTAGGTATTGAGAGAGGGTGGTGTGCCATTTCACTGACTGATGCCTATTGGACAAGTAGTGTTTGAACCATAGAAGGGTGAGCTGAGATATACCTAATCATGGAAGTAGTAGTTTTCTGAGACAAACTGTTTAGACATGTCTAGGTATAAGGAAAATACTAGTTTGCAGTTATCTTTATATTTATTGGCAGTATCTTTAAGGGTAAAAAGTGCATTGTTGGTACTATGGAAGGCATGGAAGCTGTGCTGTGTGGGGGATAGGCGTTCTTCTTAAGGAGTAAGTTTAGCAATTGCTTTTTGAATATATTTTTCAAGTATTTTGGTGAAGGGGATAAGATTGCTATATAGGTCTAAAGTTAATGTCTTTTGAATTTCCTTCTTTGTATAGATGGATAATCTGTGATTTTTTTTTCCAGGGAGAGGGAAGGGGGTATTCCTGGAATGACCTATTTATAAAGATTAAGACAGGATAGGTGATGCTATCAACTGCGATTTTAAGGATCTTGCTTGGAAGGTCATCAGCTGAAGTACAGCACGATTTGAGTAGGCACAGGTTTGAAGGTAAAAAGGGATGTGATGATATGTGATTGCTGGAGAGGGTTAGGATTATGTGTTGGGGAATCCTTGGTTATGGATTCTATACTATCTATGAAATAAGAGTTGAATTCTACTGCAGTTTTCAGTGGTGAGTTATTGGGAGAGGTGCTAGGTTTGAATTTTTTCCCAGGATGTAAGAGTTCTTTAATGATTGACCAGAATTATTTAGGATTGTGTTTACTATTGTTTTTAAAGTTGTTATGCTGTAGTTTTTTGGCTTCATTTCTTTCTTTCTAGTACAGTTGTAGAACATTCTAAAGTTTTCAAGATATTGTTGTGTTTAATATTTTTGCTATTCTTTCCACATAGCCAAATTGCATTATTAGCTTTTAGTCTCTTACTTCCAGGAGGTGCAAGGCTCTTTAGGATATTAAGGAAAGCTGCATTGACTTCATTTGCAGCATCGTGTAAGAGTAGGATGTTTAGGATATTCCAGTTAATAAATGATAGGGTAGTAATGAATATGTCTTGGTTAAAACTGGACAGGTTGTGTCTTGTATTATAAACATGGTGTTTAAGTAGATGTGTGATGTCTGGTTGTATAAACTGGGAGATGGTTATTGAGAGAGTCTAACATTGTACTTGTGGTGGTGAATTTGCTAGGGTCTGTTACTTGGATCCATTCTAATAAGGAATTTAATGCCTTGCTATAATGTGTGGGGCTATTAATTAGTTGTGTGAAACCATTTAAGTACATGCTAGATGTAGGGAGGTTAAAGGTTATGTCCAACAATTGATATTTGCATCAACTAGTAGTATTATTTCTTATGGAATTATTCAGGATATCCAAAGTTAAGATATCTTTTAGTTTAGCTTTATTTGTGCCAGGAGGGATGTAAATTGCAGAAATACATATTTGTTTATATTTGTTTATTTTCAGGAAAGTAATAAGCTCTATTGAACTGGGTTTTAGTATTGGTTTGTTGTAAGGAGAAATGTGATAGTTTTTGGGAAATATTAAAATTACCCTTTCTCTTGATGCAGCCATTACAGATGATATTATACCTGGGGGGGGGGGTGTAATACCTGGGGGGGGTGTAATTTCAGAAATGTTTATGCTGGGTTTAAGCTAAATTTCAGTTAAAACAAGAGTAACAGGCTTGCACTGGGTAATCCATGCATGAAGTTCAGTAGTTTTACTTCTTCTGCTTTTAATATTTATGGTGGCAAAAGTTAGATGACCCAGACTAGAGGTTGATTGTTTTGAGGTTATAGTAGTATGTGGAAAAGAACTGTCTCGATGTTCGTAGTGATAGGTGGGGTCGGGATTAGGATAAATATCTCCTCCTGTAGGGATTTTAGGATATTGGGGTATTATTGATTCTTGTTAATTGGTGGATATTTTTCCATTTAATTTTATTTTGATTTGACATGAATTGGAGTTTATCAGCCAGTATTTGGGGTTCAGGTGATGGGCATCATTAAATAGGTTTTGTGAAATGTGTGGAGAGTTTTGGGAGGAAGTACGGATAGGTGATTAAGAGAGTTGGAGAGATGTTGAGAGTTATTATTGAGTCATGATAGAATGAGAAATGGCTCAGTAGGAGGAGAAGACTATAGGATAAGCTAAGCAGTATCGTGTTTAAGTAAACAAATCTGTATTTTGTTGATGGCATGTAGTGGGGAAGTAGGCATCAAGAAGGAAGCAAGAAATTGCATGGCTGTAGGATATTTAGTGGTGGGGGAGTCTGAAAGAGTTAGAAGGTAAGTAGGAAGGAAGTATTTTCTATGCAGGAAGAGGAAGTGAGGAAGGAGAAACTCCCAAAATAAAATAACACAGTGGCTTTTAGCAATCACTACTAATATAATAAGCAAGTAAGTGATTACCAGAAAACCAATGTGCAAAAAAAAAAAAAAAAAAAAGTCACATGATAATTACAAGCAGCATCTACATTGTTTTATGTCTTATTATACCATGACCCCCCCAAAACGTGCATGCTGACTGGCCAGCATGCACATTGTAAATCGAGTTATACTAATGGAAAAGGTCCGGACGCCTGGACTTTTTTCCATTAGTATAACTCTACTTTTAAAACACTGTGTCGCTATGTTAAATGGGTTTAACATAGCGAGACAGCTTTAAAATAAGCAACGGAGATCTCTGTTGCTTATTTTAAAGCTGTCTCGCTATGCTAAACCCATTTAACATAGCGAGACAGGTTTTAAAAAAAAAGCAATGGAGAAAGCAAGATCTACGTTGCTTTTTTTACTGTTTCGCTATGTTAAATGGGTTTAACATAGTGAGACAGTTTTAAAATAAGCAACGGACATCTCCGTTGCTTATTTTAAAACTGTCTCGCTATGTTAAACCCATTTAACATAGCGAAAACAGTAAAAAAAAAGCAACGGAGATCTTGCTTTCTCCATTGCTTTTGCCCACAGCTCTGATGTACTGCGCAGGCATGCAGTACATCAGAACTGCCGCGGATGCCAGACATCTGCAGAAGGGCAGTAAACAGGCATTATACTATGCCATTATTTAAGAAAAGTAATAGTTTCTTTTCTTAAATAATGTTATGGTATAATAGCAATAACCCACTTCTGGGTGTGGGTAATGCTGTATTTACCCACGGTTGGCTTTGTTTGGTCCCTCGGGCTTCGCCCTCGGGACCAAACCACGCCAACCATGGGTAAATCCAGCATTACCCACAGCCAGGCGTGGGTTATTGCTATAATATCATAGAATTAGCAAGTGTTACATACTGCACTAGCAAAGTAAATGATTTAACACTGCTGAATATGAAAAAAAAAGACGGGACAGAGACTATACTTTACCAGATACATTATAATTTCTTCTTTTTCAAGCAAGGATGTACATGCTAACCATCAGATAAATGTGTACCTACCACCTAATCATCAAGAACAGCCTCTAATGTAGCCCAGGTAGTACTTTCTTTGACTTTTAGTAGTGACGTATTTCATAGGTTGGAATCCATTGAATTAGCAACTATCCACTAAGAATTGTTTATTTGTTGATGTAGATTTAAGTTCCTAGTGTGAGTATTTGTAAAGCCACTACTTTTTGAATAAATATATGACTGTGTCTTTCTTGGCTCTGAAAAGTGAGACTCAGATCACTTGGAGCAGCTGGTAGGTTACTGAGTAGGAGGAAAGTCGTGTTAGTCTGCTGGGATAGATTAAGGACTTTAATTTCCTTGGTTATACACCTTTGAGGCATTATCCAGTGGAGTGATATGCTTAGATTTGTATACACCAAAGTTGTCATTGCATTCATTTATTTATCTGATAAAGGAAAAGTACACTGGTAAGTTGACCTTTGTGGACCTTGAAGACATTCTCTTGGATATTAATCAGATGGAGGAATTTGTTGACTATGGTTGAGACATAATGATTGAATGAGAGAGAGAGAGAGAGAGAGTTTCCCACATGGGTACCCTGGTCTATTATGACCATACACATCTGAAGAGGAGTACCATTTGTACAATATAAAGTGGTAGAAGGTTATTTGCTGAACACTACTAAGCTACCCTTTTTTTGTGTTTAGCTTGAGACATTTTTTGGTACCCCAGGTATCTGCATTATTCATCCTTTGCTGATATTGTTTGCTATCAGTGGATTATTGAATAACAGTGTCCATCCTGCAGTCAAAAGAAACTTGAGCAGCCACACATCTAAAATATTGGCTTAGATGTCTAGGTGCATTGGTCTTTTTGTACCCCATGGGTCACAAGTTTGCATTCATACAGAGTATCATCAACTTTCTCAACTTGGGATCCATTGTATAGACTAAATATAATGTAGTGGACAGTGTAGGGATTCATATTGTTTGTCAGATTTTTTTTCAGCAATACCAACATGGGGAACTAGTATCAAAAACCTTATTCAGGTTGGGGTAAGCAGTATGCATGGGATGGCCACTGTCCACAACCTCTAAAACCTTTTTAAAAACGGTTACTAGGACTATGAAACAGGAGCTGCCCTTCACAAAATCAAATTGATTGTTGTCTAGATTAATTAAGTTGTCCAAAAGGTTGCATTATTTTTAGTAACATACAACCAGATAAACCACATTAATGTGATAGGACTAATAGTGCATACAGTTTTGAAGGCAGAAACAATGGACAGCCACAGGACAAGAGCCTTCACATTTCAAAGAATAGCTGATAGAAGCTTTAGGTCAATCCACTTTATGTTCATTTGTTCTCCACCATTTCACTTACTAGAATATTTTTTTTCCTAAGGCCTTTTGGCTCCACAATTTATATGAATGAGTCAAAGAAATAGAAATACGCCTGTGTACTGGTTGGTGAAGCAAACATATGTTACATAAAATTTGCTGGAATTGTCTACCACCAGGATCAGCTTTCAGGGACTGGCTCCAAACTAATAACAGACAGAAAACAATTTAAGGACATATCACTCTGTTTTCTCATATGCACAAGAGTGTGCCATCTAAATTCCACATAAAAGTCTAGGTACTGAAGTGCCAGCTACTGGGAAAGAACTGATTATATTTTCTAGCCTGAGAGTTATATGTGAACACTGACAAAGTTAACACAATAAATAGAAAATATATCTGTAACAGTTTGCTCATCATTGTTTCTCTATGTAGGCATAGTGGGGTATTCAGGTGGGCATTAAATATGCTATCGTCACTCGTTAATGAACTATAGGGTTGTCTCCTTCAGTTTCTTGCCCAGATTTTACCTGGGTAGTGGAAATATCATAATTTACCTCCAGTGAGAATGTGCTAGAGTCAGTTAAAATTAAATAGTGCAAGGGCCAGAATACTTGCCAATGTCCCTGAGACTTTAAAATGGATTAAGTGGATATCAGAAAATAAATGATCAAATGACTGAATGTCTTCTGTTTTATATCAGGCTTTAGCACATATATTCTAATGTATTTCCTTATTCTTGATAAAACGTCATTCCCAGCAGAGCCAAAAATTGTACACAAAACAATTAATCTGCTGAAGGATGGAGCTGGCAGTGTCCAACGTATGTTACACATGACTGCAAAATTACTGGATAAGGCTCTAAAAAAGAGAATGTTTAATGACCAGGGAAGGCTATTTATGATAGTGTAGGCCACAGTTCATCTTCTCTACCAATACTGTATGTCTAGCAACTCAGACAGAATAAAAACATTTCAAATATGTAAACAAAATACCTTCCGAAAGACATGCATTATTCAGGAAAAAAAGAATGTTTCCATATTCAACACAAATGTTTCTCTTCACATGCTTTGTGATCTAAAATGGCAGCACTGTCTGTGGTGAGTCATAAATGAGCTGCCAGATTACAGTGGTGATATTACAGAGTGATATATGTTGCCTGAGGAAAGGCAGCACAAATAGAGAATGAACAGATTTTTATGGTAAGAATGCTATGGAAAAATGTTGCTGCAGAAACTGGCAGTCCTCCCATCTTAGTACCTTCTATATGTGGAATAATATATTGCACATTAGTTTGTGTCACATTTAATTAAAGAAATAGTGTGTCTTACTAGATAAGCTCTTTTCTGCACTGTATAATAAGAGAACATTGAAAGAAATATCACTATGGTACTTTCATGTCCTGCAATGCTTTCAGCCCTGTGCATCCATCAATATCATTTATGTTGGTTTTTTAGATGTCTTTAAATAAAGGTATGTCACCATCATCATAGCATGTACATTTCTTCTCAGATTTGTGATTTTTTTTTTCAGAGGGCTCGTGAACTATAATTGCACAGTTCACTTCCATGCCTCTTCTTCATGTGATAGTACGAGCAAGAGGATTAGACATCCAATCAGCATGGAAACATCTGACATGCCCAGTATGCCAAACTAAAATAGCTGACAGTGAAATCTTTAAAGAATTCTTCCTTTCTCCTGAGGTGGCTTGACTTCAGAGTTAATTATATCCTGTGTGCTGGGGGGAGCTGTCTAAGCTGCATGAGGAGGGTGTTAGATGCCTTGCTGTTTCAGCTTTTTGACTTTAGTCACCTTGTTCCAGTTGATTGTTATATTCAGCTTTCTGGTTTTCAGCAAGACAACCTAGACAAGATGAAGACCTCTATCCTCAATGATGCATGGTATAAACATCAGTCCAGCGTGCTATTTATGAATCCAAAGTGGTGTGAGTGAGAAGAAACACCATTCCACAGCTCAGGTATACTCTAGGATGTGCCAACAACTTGCTGTTGTCTAGATGCAGTGGGAGAAGTGAGAAAGGCGATTGTGCAAACTCCATTGTGGTATCTAATGCAGAAAGAGCTTAAGGAAGAAATAATCTCTGATACTACAAGGAACTTAAATTACCTCAGATTGGATTAAACTTCCATTGGTTAGGGTCTAGAGATGGTTTATCATTCAGGAAAGCACCTAGTGATTCAACAGAAAGCCAAAAAAGTTTCCTAATAATGGAAGAGTGGGATATAAATTTTTGACATGAGTGGCAGAATAAGCAGGTGACTTCCCAAAAACCTCTTAAAAATCACTCTGATACTCACAAAAAGTCATATCAGCTAAACTTAGGACTGTTAAACTGATAAAGAAAAAACTTATTGTTGCAAATGGTATACAGGTGTTGAATGACTGTAATGCACAATTCTACAGTAGTGGTGCAAATAAACAAAACCACAATGAATGTAACTGTCAGTACTTCTCCCTGTCACAAATTGAAAGGTTTATCAGGTTTAGCCAACATACCAATCTGTACATTAAACTGTTTCCCCTGCTTCATCAAATAAAGATATTCAGCATGCACTGCTACATCTGTTGGCTTACTCTTTATATACTTATAAAAGAAGGAATCAATGTAAGAGCTCACTCTTTTTCGTAATTTATGTCAAGCCAGCAAAATAAACTAACGCACTGTATCCTTGAAGAATGAAAGTTTATTATGTATCAGCACTGCATTTGACTCAAAACCTTTCTTGACTAAATGTAATATAGCATCAGCACAGGAAAAGTAAACCATCTACTACCATTCTCGTTCCTCTGCTAGCTCTCCATCATACTGGTTCTTTTAAAATATTTTAAAACATTGTACATAGCATGGTTTTAAAATTATCGATGCAAACTTGAACAAGCAATATTTGATGCCTAGTGGTGTCGGTAGGAGTTAACTCCAGATGCACTTGGAGGCGTCACTCGGATGTAATGAGTTAAAAACAACGTGGTGTCAGGTTTCACATATTCATTCCTCCTGCAGTGTATGAAATGCAGCTTTCTCTTTCTTCTCCACTGTGTGCTCCTATGAGCGATCAGTCCCCTATGTATCTGACAATATACTAAGGGGGAAAAAGTAAAAGATTTACTTCTTACTTCTGTGATACCACTCACTTCTAGGGCAAAAACAACAAAACAGGGAGAGTGTTCATTCCTTCCACCTTCAAAGATCCAAGAATTCAAGTAAAAAAACAACAATCTTCTACTTCATGTTTGCACTGTCACATGAATCCTAGCTGAAGTATGCAAAGCAACACAAAAATTCATTCATTTTATGGTTTTCACTCACCTATTTATTATACCACACACACACACACACACACACACACACACACACACACACACACACACACACACACACACACACATATATATATATATATATATATATATATATATATATATATAGATACACATATACACACATGCATGCAAAGACATGCATACACAGAGACACGCACACAGACACATACACAGATGAATGCATGCAAACACATACCAATTCACGCACATACATGCAAAGATGTGCATGCAGCAACACACACACACCACGCGTACACACACACACACACACACACACACACACACACACACACACACACACACACACACACACACACACACACAAAAATATGAGAAATTCCTGAAAAACAAATTCATATTCAAATACAGCTAATCTGGGTAATACTCAGGTCTCTGTTTCTCTACACAATGGAGCACAGCATGATAATTTGATTTTGTATAGAGATAAGGAGTAGTTCTATCTATAACGATAGTAGCCATACACCATCCTTTCCTTAGCTAGTCAACCTGTGCTGTGAACTTTGGCTCTGGATGACTGTCATTGCTGATATGACACCCTGACCCCTTGTGCAAAAATGAATCCATGTACCTATACATACACGGAGATATACGTATATGCACTCAGGCATGCACATATTGATATCTATCTTCACACCCAGAGGTAGCTGAAGCACTATGTCTACAAAGAAATGGGTTAAAAGAAAAAGAATTCAGCTTCCCTGCCAATGCTTACTTATATGTGTTAACTTTATCTGTGTACTCTTTCTATTTTGTTCTACCAAATGAGGTTCTCTTTTCTGTTTTCTACCTTTCATTATATAATCATATATACATGAAACTTTATATACCTTTCATGATATAATTGTAAATTTGTATATATATATATATATATATATATATATATATATATATATATATATATATATATGTATACAGTGAAATACAATAAACTTCTTATTTTGTTGAAATGGAAATACATTTCTGTGGCTGATTCCTAGCTCATCGCCATGTTAATAGCAGTTTTTAGTGAGAGATTGGAAAATAGCAGAGTAAAGGCCCTACCCAAAAAAACACTTGCTATAAGGATATTTTATTGCATTGTTTATTATTTTGTATGAAATGATTTGTCAATATATTTTTATTGATGGAATGCTTGTCAATAATTTGTTTGTGTAGTTAGTGATTAGACAGTCATGTATATTTAACTTGCTACAATATAAATAATGTCCAGGGGAGGGTTGGCATAATGGTTAAGGTCTTAACCTGACAAATACAAGGTACAAGGTTTGACTTGGACCTCTGCTAATTAGCTAGGCTTGTAAAAGTCTGAAGACTGATAGAGTAGTATTTCCCTGCGAAGCTATCTGTATCTATTTGCTAGTTTATTTTATTGTATTTTTTATTTTTTTGGGTCCCAACCCCATATGGTCATCAAGCCTTACTTGCTAGCTGCACAGATGATATACACACTCCTTTCTGATGGCAAGAGCTCATACCTACTCATTCCCTCACAAGGCAAGAGATTATATATCCATTCATTCACTTCCATAGGTGAGAGCTGAGCAGGAGTGATCTTTTAATATGCTTGTGGAACAGGACTACTTTTTATGCTCCCAACTCATCTCACCTCATAGCTGTCACTGCCACAATCACTTGCTCCAAATGCTGCATGTATGATTCCACAAATGCTAAGCCCACTCATTATGTGGCTGATTGTTAGAAGAAAACACGGGCATCACCACTGCTCATACGCTCCATACTGTACACCCTTCCAGTAGGAGGCAGCACTGTAGCAGTCAACACCTCCTCTCTTCCCCAAGGCAGATGAGCTGTAATGGTAATTCACTCATGCCCTTACCTCCTGACTTCACCAGCATTTGAGCTGTTAGCTGAACAAGTCCTCTGGGTCACATTCAAGGATATATCAACTTTCCAGCCAACACAAGCATCCTACAAAAGGGCCTCATAGAAACAGACAACTGGTGCCAGAGCCATGGCCTCAAGCTAAACACCAAAAAGTGTACAGTCATCCCCTTTGGCAAAAACAAAGTGCCCACATATTACCACATAGGTGGTAATCCATTAAGTAAGTACGGAAGAAGTAATTAGGGACCTGGGACCCAAGTTGATAGCAATCTCTCATTTGACAACCACGTGGCCAAAGTGGTTAGAAAAACATTTTATATAGCCCACCTAATCATGAAGGGATTCACATCTAGATCAGGGGAGGTCATCGTGCCTCTTTACTCATCCCTCATCAGGCCCATAATTGAGTACAATGCCCCTTTTGGGATGTACCTTACCAGACACCTGCAGCAACTGGAAAGACCCCAAAAGTACCTCACCAAGAGGATCAAAGGGCTCAAACAGATGCCATATGCTGCCCGGTTAAAGAAACTCCAGCTCTGCTCAGTGGCATACCGCCTGCTCAGAGGCGATCTGTGCCTGAAGTATAAAGCCATGTCCAACCTGGAATTAATGGACATGCTGCACCTCAGAAAATCCAAATCCCATCAAGCTACGCTCGAGACTTGAACCTCAGCACTGAAATAAATAGGACATGCTGGAGGGACAGATTCATAACCCAGAGGCTCCCTTCACTCTGGAATAAAATCCCAGTCCAGGTTAGGCACAGTCCCTCATTGACTCTCTTCAAGAGGAATCTTGATGAGTGGATGGGAGATCGTAGGTTTACCCAGGTATCACTTCTGTGTCACTGTTAGACAGAGGCACAGTATACTAACCTCGAAAAAGGGCATAGCAAAATTAATTTAAAATGGGTCACGAAAGCCAAACACATTCTGGCTAGGCTTATAAATGCCCTAGGGCAGATAGCCTAGTATGAACCTATGAACCTATGAACCTGTATCTCACTACACCATGGAACAGTGCAAGGCAATTTGATTCCTGATGAAAGAGTAATTCTGATCCAAAATGAGTGTTGTGTAACATTTCACTTAGTTCTCTTCTTTTCCTAAGCTTCTCATCCTTAACTTCAGCCTGACCACACAGGACTAGCACTCCAGTTAGACCACATTAGCTACAGCTGGAAGATATTCTGGGTTTCATAAATAATTATCGTTAATTTGTTTTGATGTGATTTTTAAAACTGAGCTTTTCTTTGCTTAAGGAAAACATTTCTACTTTGTTTATATCTTGGCTAAAGCTATACACATAATATACTTTTATAAAATTCTATGCCAGGAAAAATATTTGCAGCCAAAATGACAAACATGGAGAATACATAATAATGCATTTAGAATGCAAAGAAAAGGAACAGCCAACATAAAATCTTTAAATTGAAAACCGACTCCTAATCTGCACATGAGCAATAAAACAAGTATAGAAAGAAGATGAGCAGCAACATATCAACAGAAAATCAAAATGTACTATCATCAAAGAAAAATAACTAACATTATAGGACGTGTAGCCTGCTGACTAAATTGAAATTGTAGCAACAATTACAATTAGTAGCATGAACAGGACATTTAGTTAATATGGCAGGGGAAGTTATTAAAGAGAACACGAGGAGGAGGAGATGCTATTGTAAGTAAGCAGGCAATAATGCCTGTCAGGATGTGGGTTAATGTGTAATTGGTGCCCACCCGGGGTGCTGTGAGGCCCGATGCCACAGGTGGAGGGCCTCTACACCCCCTGGAAGGGCATTAATTACTAATTAGCACACACCCTGGGAGGCATTATTAAGCTTTGAAAATGAGCTCTTTATAAAACTGTTGTGTTTTACTTATTTATATATTTTTTATTACTATATTATTTTATATATATATTTTAGATGTAAAATAGTTCCTCCACCTAATGTTTCTAAGTTGCTGTAGCATATTTAAATGGTGTAAGAGGAAGCATTTTATATCCAAAATATATTCTTTTAAAAAAAAAATATCTAGATATTTACTTTATTTTTTGGTCCCTTACTGCAATTTTTTTTTTGCCAGCCATTGGGTACTGAAGTCATTAAATAATAACATACATTTGACTTTCAGACTTTATTCCTTCAGAAAATTCATGTTAATACAAATCCTGTTACTTAAATTACTTTTTAATTTTTTTTAAGTATAACATTTAAAATCTGTTCCTATTTTGGAGCCTTTGTTCCCCCCTTGTTTCAGGCTTTATCCACATTTCATGAGCTAAAAGTTTGAGAGGTACGCAAACCTCTTATCTGCTGCTGCCAGTGTTCCATCGATCTCACTGTCTCTCCCTCTGTCACACAGACACCACCCCCTCCCCCACACACACACACCCGTACCTCAGAAAATGCTAACACAAGTCCTATTATTGCAACAAATCTGTGATTTTTTTAAACAGGAATATGTTCCTGTTTTGAGTCTTTGTTCCCCCTTTATTTTATGTTTTATTCAGTTAACTTATCTAAGAGATGAGAGATACATAAACCTCTTGACTCCTGCTGCTGCCAGTGTTGCATCGCTCTCACTCACACACACTTCACTTTCATGCAGGCATTCACACAGAAACAGAAAAATAAACACACACACAGACACAAACACACACACACGCACACACACACACACACACACACACACACACACACACACACACACACACACACACACACACACAACTTTTTTTCCATTGTTTAGATTTTACACTCGCTAAACAGCAAAAGCACTGCTTAGCGAGTGTAAAATAAAGCCTCAATCATTCTCGCTTTCACTCACATGCACACATTCATTCATACACACACAGACATACACATACACACTTTTCTTTTTCAGTTTTCTTTTTCAATATATTTTACACTCGCTAAACAGCAGAAGCACTGCTTAGTGAGAGTAAAATAATGGCAGCTTTTACGTTTTTTCAGTCTAAGCTCCATGGCAGCTTGATATGCTGCTTTGAAGAGGCGGACTCATTTTTCAGTGGGCGTTCGTTCCCCAATCAGGGTGCTGATGTCCCGTTTGCCCATTTTCTAATGCCTTATAAAGGATACTCTTGTTTTGGGGTGAGCAAGAAAAATAAACAGTGAGAGTTGTAGTGGTTAGATTGCCAAACAGAATTTACACTGTCAGAGCAGAAATCTAAATTAGTACTGATGATACTAGGAAGAGCACCTGACAGAAAATATTTCACAAATATTTCCTGAAGCAAAATGGAAGGGCCCCACAACTCAAGTGATACGAGCATAAATCGGAATTTAATCCTTTATTTCATTCCCATCTCTAGGTTTTAGCTATACTTTCAAATACAAAATCTTTCTTCTGCAATACCATATTGTGGTAATAATTAGTATGTTTATTCTGTGGCCATTTCTTTAAGTATGGAGTTGCACTGGTATTTAATATCAGCATCACACAGTAATATCAGGTCAATATCAGAAACTACTTGTAGCCAGTAATCAGTTATTTACGGAGTAGAAATTTCTTCATTTTCATAAGATAGGTATGTGTAAACATACATATTAATTCTTTGTTAACAAAACTGCTTTAAGCTCTACCTAGCCACATGTAAAGCAATCAAATGGATGAAAAAATTACAAACACACACAGAAAAGACTGTCACTGTCTTGGTGAAACTGCAAAGTACACATTATTATTGGTACTCTGAAGGGCAAACGAAAGCTCATTCATTCAATACAATGGACTTCAAGAATGTAGATTAAATTGACTGTTTTGGAAACAAGCACTACCACATGCCATTGAAAGTTCAATAAAATCTATACCCAGCAGTTTCACTAAGATAGGCAGAGACTTTTCCATATGTTCTTTTCATTTAACATATAATTCTTGTCTAACACACCCATTTCAATTATTACGGTAACTATTAAACTCTTACTGTTTTAATAGATGTCTCGTCTCCCATTCTAATATGTGTAAAACATCAGTAAAAGGATATATTTCCACATTTCTGCTAACCTCATTCTAATATTTGTGGATCTGGGTTAACTTATCAATGGCTAAGCCACTGAAAACACATTCTGTGATACACTTCAGAATGTATCACAGACAAAATCCAGCACATAAAACCAGACATTTATTTTTTTATTTTTTTAATTTTTAATGGAGGCAAGCCCAGTTCCCCCAGTATACCCCCTGCTACTTATTTATAATATCTACAAGATTAGATTCCACAGAAAAGGAATAAATATTAGTACTATAAATATATAATTGCTCCCTGCCCTTCATGAGCAATCAGTATTATCATCTCTGCCCTCCAAAGTCAAAAGACATTAGCAGCATAGCACAAAACACTTCATTCCCAAGAAGAAAATAGCCTCTCCTTTTGAAAGAACCTCTACAATAAAATATCTTCTACGGCTGGATGGGCATTTAATGAGTTCACCTTCAGAAAACTGCACTCAGTGAAGGAAGCTATAACATAATGGACTGTAAACATGATCTCAGTGCCCTGTACATGACACATTATCATAAATCATATAAGGGAATAAGAAAATCCTTCCATTCTACTGCATGATCCCATTTTCCAAAACAGCCTTTCAGTTGCATCAAAGGAATGCAGTTCCCCACTGTTAGCTCTACTGCTAGGGCTAGAAATATGTGCTTGACTCAGTCACCTCTCTCCTAGCTCTGAAAAATATGACCAAGAGAATATATTGACTGGAAAAAATATCCCTTATAGACACAGGTAGTTTATAAATGCCTGGTCCTCAATGTCCTATTTGGATACAGGACATCATTATTCTTTTAGGAAAACTTGACTAGGCTTAGCAAGGCCCCTCGTGGCATTAGCCTAGTAAATGTCTATGAATCTGCCTTTTTTCATCATCAATCTTATTTTCTGTTGACAAAGTTCGTCCCACTAGGAATAGTTGTTTTTAGTCGAATGGTGTTATTTGTAATGACTATTGGAAAACTTGTCCAGAATATTCTTACTGTTGGCATTCAGGGTGGGAGAAGATCAAAGATGGATGAAGAATACAGTATAATACAACGTGCACCAAAGCAGGTTGAAATAGTGAAGGAGGTGGAAATGTAGAATTTAGAAAAATGAATGAGTTATTGTTTCGGCTGTTCCAGCTGGTATGGATGTTAGTGATGGCAAAATATTAGAGATAAATACATGGACAATTTGTACCCTGAAAGACTTGTGAAGCAAATCTGTCTTGGAATTCTATAATGGAATGTGTGGGTACTGAATTAATTGAATCTGGATTTAATAAATATGTTCGAATGGAGGACATGCACATAGACGAGCCACCCACTTAAGTATTGAATTTCACCCGAGCTTTGATTCTTCTCAGCAGGCTCTTCGTTGGCATTTAAGAAATCCAGAAATAATGCAAAAACTGCAGGAGCAGTCACAATTACCACAAATATCTGGAAAAGCAGTGAGAGTGTCGAAGCAGCAAAGTTAGTATTTAAATCATCAGTCTATGGACTGGCATTCTTTTTGTAGTAATATTCTGAAGTCAGCTGTCATGAAGCTATTTTTGGTCTGGATGTTGTGTTTTGCTTTGTGTGTTATTTTAAAATGACAATATGTTATCTGATATGCCTAAAATAATTTTTGTAATATCTTGAAAGGTTCTCTTCATTATTATGATGAACCAAAAGATTATTAGTTTGTGCCAGATGATATTTTATTAAGATTACATAAAAAGATATGTAAGGTAGGTATGTAGACCAAATGACCATGCTAATCAACTTTGTACTAAATGCTTAAAAAAAAAAAAAAAAAAAAAAAAAAAAAACACAAAGAAAGGGCATTCTATTATGATATGGAGTGCACTGAAGCAGGCAATGTTTTTATTGACGACAAGCTGATAAATAACAGCAATCTGTTATTAGTGTTTTGAAGTAAACAAGTGAAATACATGTACATATAAAAGAAAACTAATAATGCAATGCTGTTAATGATGAAACCAATGAACTGTGATATGGTACTGAAAACAGAATAAAAGGGAACATGTTTGGGGATTTTACACATTGAGAATAATAATAAAAATTGACAGATGCTACTAGTGAATATGAAACAGTTCCAGAAGGTAGAGGTACAACTGGACAGAAAACTTAGGATGTTAAAATACACAAAATATATGATTTAGCATCTGAGCTTGCTAACTTTACATATTAATACAATTAAGATGTATGTGCTAATATTTTTCAGTTATATATTGACTTTAGAATCAAAAGTTAGACTTGTATTTTTTAAGATGTACAACTTATTTCTAGAAAGGAGAAAGTCAAAGTTTGGTTAACTTAAGTATGGGGAGTTATTATTTGAACTTGAAGAGCCTTCTGGAGTGGAGGTGTCAATTAGAAAAGATTTAGAGATAAAATAAACAATTGCATAACATCAAATCCTGGAATAATTCTAATTTATAATTAAGATTCATAGCAGATTGTTAAACGTATTTATGTTTATCTGCAAATAAAAGACAAACTATATAGCAGAAATGCTTGAATGGTTGAAAAGTATTTGTTAATAAATTATGTAAATTTTGGGGAGGGCTTTAAATCAACTTTAGCTAGCGAGAGTTACAGGAAGGAGGTAACTGCAAAACTCTTGAGAAATACGATGGTGAGAGCAGCTTTAAGGGTAGGTCAACAACAGTGTGATAAATATAGAAGAGAGACATTAACTACAAAGACTGATTATTTTATAGTGATTTTTGTAATAAAAAGTTGTAGTAATGGAGTTGAGATTTTGGATCACAAAATAGTTACTTTGTAAAATTTGGAAATGAAGTTAAAATGTAAACAGATAAGCATACATGTAGGGTAGATGTACTTTTTTGTTAAATAAATAAGGAAACAAAAGCTATTTTATAGATTCCTAAAATTTAGTACAACTTGCAGTTTTAAAAGTACTGTATTTTAATTTTTTCTGTTTCCTATGTGTGTGTTTCATTGAACAGTGTGCTGTGTGTCTCTCTGCTATAAGAGGGAGTGGTGGTTTTATCGCTTCTTTGTTATCTGATATTTAATAGCCTAGAGGGTTTCCTCTGTACTTTAAGTGCTAGCCACAAAGTTTGAGAAATCATTTTATGCTCAACTTCTGAGAGACTTGGTTGGCTACAATCATCTGCATTAGAAGCTGTAGTTAAATGAAACTTGCAGTAGTGTATTTTAGTCTTCTGTTAAGTATAAACTTGCAGGTTTAAAAGTACTGTATTTTCATTTTTTCTGTTTCTTAATTGTATGTTTCATTGAACAGTATGCTGTGTGTCTCTCTGCAGTTAGTTCCCCACCCACTCTCCCTGTTCTTGTCTTGGTGTTAGTATTGGTGGCTCTGGAATTGCCGCCCCTCATGTAAGTCTGTATTTGAACACTCCTCCTGGGTCCATCTCATTTGCTCACTTAACCGAGTACAGTGAGATCATATTCTGAGTCTAGTGTTCACTCTACTTAATACAGAGAGAAGATTTGAGAAGGCCAACCCACTTAGGCTCTTCCTTCCTCTCTCTTTGCACTTAAAAAATGCACTTTATTCATCTGATTTTACTGTATTTGTGTTTCCTCCTACTTTACTTTGCTTTTCTTAAAAGTACTCAATTTTATTTATTCTGCTGCATTTATTACTGCTTGGTAGTAGCCTGATTAAATTGTAACTGTTATTCTAAGTCTTTTGGTTTAAGCACTTAGGCTTCATACAGGTTGTTTTATATCAAGAAGGTTTGTGGTCAGCACTGTTGTAGTAGGACAGATAGCTTACATCCTTCTAAGCTGGGAACTGCTGATTGAAGACCCAGTGTCTGCTATTCTAAAAGTGTATCAGTTCTGGCTTAAGGCCAGTTATTCTACATTAAGAGGGTTTGTGGTCTGCACTCCTGGGGGACGAGAGGCTGGATTCTGCCCTTTTGAGCTGGGAATTTCTGGCTACAGGCTTATTGTGCCTGCTTATTGTAACTGTTTCTTTCTGAAATTGGTGCGCTTTGTTGCTGTTGCATAGACCAGATTCAGGCCTGCCGAATCTAGCTTTGTTTGTATAACTTAAGCACTGATCCAGGACATCTTTTTTTTTTTGGAGAAGGTTCCCCTGCACCCTAGTAGCAGGAATGTACAGTTAGAACGTGTCTAATTGAAGACATCTGGAACAGGGTTCAGTTTTGAGCTTTTTTTCTGGTTAATTGGGTAACTTGTTTAAATCAGTTTGTTCGTTTTCTATTGTTTTATATATATATTATATATATATATATATATATATATATATATATATATATATATATATATATATTGCACTTTATTCATCTGCTTTTACTGTATTTGTGTTTCTTCCTACTTTATTACTAGGGGCATTGACTACAACTCTGATCTGCGATATATAACAATAAGTATCCTTTTCAGTGCATTTAAAGTGTTTTTTTGAATGTATCTGCTTTATTTTCTGAAAAAAAAATATATATATATTTGTTTCCTGCCTTTCTAAGCTAGTATAGTCCAGTTTTCAGGTTAGTGCTGAATTCAGGGCTGTGTTACTAATCTCTCTGTTTGCCCATACCTTACTTGGATAGAAGGAAGTTTCTCTGTTCACCTGTGAGACAGGGGAGCTTTGAGCAGCCCATCTGTTCCTGGAGGAGTGGTTTCAGCCCAGAAATTAGTAGTTTGTTGGCCATTTTGGGCTAATTTCTATATGTTTCATTTCCCTGCTATAAATACCGCATTTGCCCGGTTAGCTAGGGTAAAACTCTCCTCTTCAATTTTTCCCTTGGATCTTGACAAACTTTCAACTTAAGCACTCAAGCCATTCATTTCTCAGCCCAGCACTTGCTCAAAACTCATAGCAATCTCTTATAAACCCTAGCACTAGACCCTCCTGTACTGTACAGAAGGACAAGGCTCTCTATTCGACCTTATCAGCCATCCAGTAAAACAGTTCACTATACCTATACCAGCATGTCCAAAGGGCAGTTTCAGGTGTACTCTCCAGTCCAACTGGGGAATCTGGGCATTTTGAGGCAATGTTACATCTGCCTCATGTACACAGACAACCCTCTCCTCCTACCTCCAAACACTAATACATGCGAGAGATGCAATTATATAGCCAAACTGGAGGCTAAGCTCTCTCAACCCAAGACTGGATCAGACAGTCAAGAGGAGAAGGGAAATACTTGCATCACACCACCCGCCTCACATAGACCCATTAAATCAGCACTGGCAAACAACACACATAAATACATGAAAACATACTTGGAGGCTCTAAATAAAAATCTGCAAAAGTAACAGAGACCTCCAAAGCACCATCCAAGCAACCTCCACCCCCCCGCAACACAAACCATGAAACACATACTTCACAAAACCAGTGTGCCATGCAATCACAGCCCTTAAGGCAAAATAACATACCCAGCATACTAGTAATTGGTGACTCTATAGTAGGGCACACTGATTTCCCACTCACTAGGCTGAATAAGGAGAAGGTTACTATTAGCTGCTTTTCGGGTGCCAGGATCCACCACATAACACAAGCACTCAGGTCACTCCAGAACAAGTACAAATAAGACTCTGTCATTGTCCATGTTGGTGTGAATGACCTGAGCTGTACCTCCCTGGACTACATGAAGAGAGACATGGAAGAGCTCTCTGATCACGTAGCCCAGGCTGGTATGACCCTGACCCTGAGTAGCATCCTGCCCTCACCAAGAATGTTACCATGGTATAAAGAAAAAAATTCTCGATTTCAACAATTGGCTAAGTTTCTGGTGTCATTCAAAGGGGATCCAGTGTCTGTCTGCCTGGGATGACATGCTTGACATGCCACGCTGCTTCGCTAGAGGCAGCTTGCACCTGTCACCCTTAGGCTTTCGAATACTGGCCAAGGCTCTTGCCACCACCATAGTGCCTGTTTTAGGCAAGGCTCAAAAGACAAACCCACCACTGTAAATAGCACAAGTAACAAAAAAGTGAGGGTAATGCTACTCAGTGCCAGAAGTCTAAACCTCAAAATGCATGCATTCGAGGCACTCCTCAGTATGGAGAAAATCGATATATGTGCAGTAACAGAAACCTGGTTTAAGGCTCCAGAGAGCATCCCAGCACTACCAGGCTACAACTCATACCATACATTTTGGCCACAGAACCCGAACCGAAATACAAAAGGCGGGGGTGTATCTATATTCATCAAGGGATACCCACACCTCCAGGCTAGTGGCACAGCATGATGCTTCAGAGATCATCCATGTGCAACTAACAATGGGAAAAACTGCAATTCAAATTGTAGCTTGCTACAGATCACCCACCATGTCCCAAGACTCCCATTCTGCATTTCTGGAAACACTGGGAAACATAAAGGTCCTAACAAACACCCTAATATTGGGTGGTTACATCTACCCAAACATTAACTGGGAGAACTCCTCAAGTACTAACTCTCTTGCCCAACATTTCCTAGAATTTCTAAACTCAAACACCCTGGTTCAACTAGTCAATACTCCCACTAGAGGTGACAACATATTGGACCTGGTCATCACCAACATGGGCAACCGGTGTTCCACACCGGAGGTCAAGCCCTCGCTAGTTAGATCTGACCATAAACAAATCACTTTGGATATCCACATTCTGCCCCCACCCCCGGACAAGGAAACCACCGTGAAAAACTTTATAAAAGCAAACTTCACGTTATTTAAGACCAAGGTGGAAAGTTTCAAAGCCCCCATGCTGAAGGATAATGCTGTCCAAGCTGCAAAATCCTTTACTAATGCATTCTACGGGCACCTACAAGAATGCATGGATCGTGCTATCCCAAGCAAAACCAAGACTCACTCCTCCAAGAAAAGGAAACCAGTCTGGTGGACCCCTGCCATAAACAAGCTACACAATAAAAGGAGGAAACTAGTACAGAAAAGAGTAAAATCCCAAGAAGGGAAGACATCCCTGATCAGTATCAGCAAGAAACTACGTTCCCTCATAAAATCATCCAAGGCTAGCTTCGAAAAAAAACTGCCATGAACTCCAAAGATAACCACAAGGCGTTCTTTAGCTATGTCAAGAATTTAAGTGTCAATGCTCAGATCTGCTCAGAGTTAGTGCAGAATGGCACAAAATACACTGAACCGACCGATATCGCCAACATCCTAGCAGACAGGTTCAGCACAAACTTCACCCCCCTCTCATCCCCAAAAGGGCCTATAACCATACCAGAAAAATGTAGATTCCCTGAAATCACTGACACTCAGGTTAAAACAGCCCTCTCTAAAGCCAAAAACACAGCATCAATAGGACCGGATGGTATCCCAGGCTGCGTCCTACACGAGCTCAAAGATGAACTAACCCCTCACCTAAACACACTGTTCAAACTCAGCCTTTCCACAGGATATGTACCCATTGAGTGGCACACAGCAATGGTTATTACACTTCACAAATGTGGAGCCACAACAGCCCCCGGGAGCTATCACCCTATAAGCCTGACTAGCTTGGTCTGCAAGGCTATGGAGCGCATCATCATGGAACTCATTAACAGAGACATTGGGAACCTCCAAACACTGGACCCTACCCAGTTCGGCTTTGTTAAGGGCAGATCATTCCTCCTAAATCTGGTGGATTTCATTGAGACAGTTACTAAGGCTATAGACGTGGGAAAGGTGGTACACACAGGCTACATAGACCTTGCAAAGGCCTTTGACACCATTTCCCATTCTGGTATTATAGACAAGCTCACCAGCCTGAACATAAACCCCTATGTCACAAGATGGGTTGCCAACTGGCTCATGGACAGAACCCACATGGTGAGAGTCACAGGAGCTAGATCCAACTCTAAACCGGTTACAAGTTGCATTCCCCAGGGCTCAGTCCTAGGACCCTTCCTGTTCGGCATATACTTCTCAGAGGTACAGGCAAGCACAGGAGGACTATGGCTGACCAAGTTCTCAGACAACTGCAAACTAGGGCCTATAACTGACTCTCTGGCTGACACAGACATCCTCCAAAAGGGTCTCACTGAGACAGATACCTAGTGTCAAAATCATGGCCTCAAGCTAAATGCCAAAAAGTGCATAGTTATCCTCTTTGTAAAAAACAAAGTGCCCACAAACTACCCCATAGGTGGTAGTCCCCTAAATATGGAAGATGTAATAAGGGATCTGGGGACCCCAAGTAGATAGTAATCTCACCTTGCCAAAGTGGTTAGAAAATCCTTCTATGTGGCCCACCAAATCACAAAAGGGTTCGTATCCAGATCAAAAGAGGTCATTGTGCCCCTCTTCTCATCACTCATCAGACCCATCATAGAGTACAATGCCCCATTTGGCATGTACCTTACAAGACACCTGCAACAGCTGGAAAGACCACAGAAGTACCTCACCAAGAGAATCACTGGCCTCAAACAGATGCCCTATACAGCTCGACAGAAGAAACTCCAGCTGTACTTGGTTGCCTACTGCCTACTCAGAGGTGATCTCTGCCTGACATACAAGGCCATGTCCAATCCAGAATTGATGGACATGCTCCACCTAAATAAAACCTTATCCCCTCAAGCCACATGCTCTAGGGATCTAAACCTCACCACAATAATAAATAGAATGTGCTGGAGGGATAGATTCCTGTCCCAAACACTTCCCATGCTTTGGAACAAGATTCCAGTCTACATTAGGCAGAGCTCCTCGCTAGCACTCTTCAAAAGAAACCTTGACAAGTGGATGGGAAACAGAAAGTTTACCCAGGGGATCACTTCAGTGGCTCTGCTGGACAGAGGCACAGGGAACTAATCTAAGGGGGTGACGAAAGCCAACACATATAAGTGCCTTCGGGCAGATAGCCTAGTACCTACCTATGAACCTATGAACCTAGAAAGGGTTAGCTTGACATGGAACCCTTAACTAGGAAGAATGTTCTGTTGTGCTAATCATTTCTGATTCAGAGACTCCTCTCTATCTGAGGCTTTCCTCTCATAGATGCCTCAACACTTACAGTGGTCTTAGATAGAAATACTGCTGCTAGTTTAAAACCAGTTTTAATGAAGTTACAATGAACTAAATTATGTAACTGAAGAGAGATATTTTTATGTTTGTAATGTTTGCTGAAGTTTCTTTATCTATGTATAAATTTTGTTAATTTTTTTCATAAATTGTATTTATATATGATTTTATGGTTGTCACATGATGTTGGCTGCAGTCATGTGATTTCTTTGGCTCCTATTTAAAGCATATTGCTGTTATTCATGGTTGTATTGGTATCGAAGAAGGGTTTTTGCCCGAAAGCTTTGCCTTTTTGTAAAGTATTTTTCTCAACGGTTGGTGTGTTGTCTTAGATAGAAAGTCACAGGCTAATGCTTCAGTTGAGGAGCGTGGCTAATGCTGATTAGACATGCGCTTCACACAGAAATGTTTGCAGGTACTAAATTACTCAGCCAAGCTATTCAGGGAATCTCTTGTCTGAGTAAAACTGTACTCTACAGGGAGAATATGAATGCTGTCAAAAGACAGCAGTCTACTATTCATTCCTAATGGTGTGTTAGTGTGTGTGCATGTGCATGTGTGTGTATGCTTGTGTGTCTGTGACTTTTCTTTATCTTTGTGTTTGTGTATGTATGTGCATGTGTGACTGGATGTGTGTCGGTGTATATCTGTGTGTGGATATATATCCAAGTTTGATTGGTCACAGTGCTAGATGGGATAATGAGAATGGATGCATGTGTGTGTGTGTGTGTGTGTGTGTGTGTGTGTGTGTGTGTGTGTGTGTGTGTGTGTGTGTGTGTGTGTGTGTGTGTGTGTGGACTTCTAGTGTTATGCTTTTGCTAATAAGTTGCAAGTGTGGCATGGCCAGGTCTGACAGAACATAGTTTAATTCAGAGATATGGTAAAGAGCTGCTAATGAATCATTTCTCATTGTGGCCCTACTACATGTTTCAGATTAGGTTTTTCTGTCACACTAAAGTACAGTTGTGTACACTTACCATAAATGTAGATGTTCGAGTGTATTCACTGTTGCAGTCATTACATTTGGGTTATCTGCTTGCAAGTAGCCCTCAGTTGATCTGATTAACAAAGTCTTGGGTCCTGCGTTGGTTGCTGTCCCTTCTTCCATGACGTCAGGTTGTCAGGGGTATAAAACATGCAGCCAACACCATTACATCAGTTTTTCTTGCCCCAGATGTCAGGTGCCCCCCCCTAATGGGAAGCAATTAAATATAAAAGTACAATGATACACCTCCAACAAAAAAGCAAATACACCAGAAAGCTTTTAAGCATAGTAAAGAAAAGCAGAGGTATAACCAAAAGAAGTTAGGGGGCTGGAGGGAGGGTAACCAGGACTGCAAAAGTGAATACACTCCGAACATCTACATTTATGGTAAGTGTACACAACTGTACTATGTTCTTCATGTTTCATTATTGCAGTCATTACATTTGGGTAGATTCCCAAAGCTATGGTTGGGAGGAGGAGTTTATATAGCATTAGGGCCAGCAATAAGGCCCTGCAAGACAGCAGTGGCAAAGCCAGCTCTGGATTTAGAGAAAATTGGAAAATGATAATGCTTGGTGAAAGTATGTGCAGAACTCCAGGTAGCAGCTTCTAGGAAGTCCCTGGTAGGGACACCTCTGAGAAAGGCTGCAGAGGTAGATGCAGCCCTGGTGGAGTGAGGTCTGATCCCCTGGGGGATAGGTTTTTCATGGTGTTTATAGCAGAAATGAATGCAATGGCCTATCCAATTAGAAATGGTTTGCTTTGAAATAGCCTTCCCCACTGCCCCTGCAGCAAATGCCACCAGCAGTTGTTCAGATTTCCTTTGAGGTTTAGTCCTGTCCAAGTAGAATCTAAGTTGTCTGTGCACATCTAAGGAATGCAGCATCTGTTCTCCTTTGTTCTGTGGATTGGGAAAGAAAGTTGGCAAATGAATGGGCTGATTAAGAGCCACACTGGTTACCACCTTGGGCATGAAGGATGGATTGATTCTGAGAGACACCCTGTCTGCATGAAAGATGATGAAAGCTCCACTGCCATAAAGGCCTGTAGTTTAGATACCCTTATAGCTGAAGGTATTGCTAAAAGGAAAAGCTGCTTTTCAGGAAAGAAATTTTAAGTCTGCAGTAGCAGCTGGCTCAAAAGGAGGTAGAGTGAGATTCTCCAAAACAAAGTTAAGGTCCCAGGCTGGGGTTGGAGCTCTCCTGGGTGGTCTAAAATTGTTGGCCCCTCTCGAGGAACTGTTTGAACAGTGGATGAGAGAAGAGGGGAGGTTCTATGTTATAATGAGCTGAAATGGCTGAGGCGTGGATTTTAATGGAGGAAAAAGACAGGCCCTTGTGAAGCATCTCAGTTAAGTATTGTAAAATCTGAGGTAAATTGGGCGGTGTTGTGCTTATCCCTTGGGATTGGTTCCAGGCACAGAATCTTTTCCATTTTTCAGCATAAGATTTTCTAGTACTAGGCCTCCTTGCCTCTAAAATCATATCCATCACAGGTTTACTGAGGGATGGTAAAGGAGAGATTAGGTAATTATCCAGGCTGCAAGGTTCAGTTTTAGAAGCTGAGGGTGCAGAATCTGCTTCTCCTGCTGGGACAACAGGGAAGGAGTCTGAGGCAGGTGCCATGGGGATAGCCATGACACACTGTGCAGGAGGGGGTACCAGTGCTGGCGTGGCCAGTCTGGAGCAATCAAAATCATCTTTGGTTTGTCCTATTTGATTTTTAGTAGTACTTTGGAGAGCAGAGGCAGGGGGGGAAGGCATAGACTGATAGTTTTTTTTCCAGCTGAAGGACAGAGCATCCACTTTCCAGGCTTGTTTGTGGGGAGTCCTTGTGCAAAATGTGTCCAATTGGTAGTTCTGGGGAGAGGCAAATAGGTCTATATCTGAGCTCCCCCATTTGCTTGTCAACATGTTGAACATCCCTGGTTCCAGTTTCCACTTGTGTGGGTCCATGAGGTTTCTGCTTAGTGCATCTGCCAGTGTATTTAATTTTACTGGCAGGAATTGAGCTTGTAGGTTCACTGGGTAGCTTAAGGCTGTGTTCCACAATGCCATGGCTAATCTGCAGAGGGGGTAAGAATGTGTACCCCCTGCTTGTTTATGTACCACATAACAGTGGTGTTGTCCGTCTTTACCATTAGTTGTCCTGGAAGAATGTGGTCCTTGAAGGCTGTCAGAGCATTCTGTACAGCTAACATTTCTTTTTGATTGATATGCAGGTGCATTTGACTTGGGTTCCATTGGCCCTGAATGCACTTCCCTGCCAGGTGAGACCCCCATGCATAGTCTGATGCATCTGTTGTTAGGGTTTGGGCGGCAGGGGGTGGTGTGAAAGGTAGTCCCTTATTTTGGTGGCAGGCCTCTGAACACCAAAGGAACTCTAGGCATAGACAAGGTTCATAGGTTCATAGGTAGGTACTAGGCTATCTGCCCGAAGGCATATATTAGCCCAGCCACGTTGTGCGGTATTCACCGCCCCTTTGGTTAGTTCCCTAGGCCCTTGATCTAGCAGCTAGTACCCTTGGCCCCTATCTAGTAGAGCTGTTGGTATGATCCCTGGTGTGAACTTTCTGTTACCCATCCACTCGTCAAGGTTCCTCTTGAAGAGTGATAGTGAGGGCTCTGTCTTATGTAGATTGGGACCTTGTTCCATAGCAAGGGAAGTCTTTGCAAAGGGAATCTATCCCTCCAGCATGTTCTATTCATTGTTGTGCTGAGGTTTATATCCCTAGAGCGTGTAGCTCAAGTAGATTTGGTTTTGCTAAGATGGAGCATGTTCAACAGTTCTGGGTTGGACATGCCTCTGTATGTTAGACAGAGATTGCCTCTGAGAAGGCAGTATGCAACAGAGAAAAGCCTTAGTTTTTTCAATTGTGCTGCATAGGGCAACTGTTTGAGGCCAGTAATCCTCTTAGTGAGGTACCTCTGTGGTCTCTCCAGCTGCTAGAGATGCCTAGCCAGGTACATTCCAATTGGTGCATTGTACTCAATAATGGGTCTGATGAGGGAAGAGTAGAGGGGCACCACTACATCCTTAGAGCTTGATGCAAACCCTTTCATGATCAGATGGGTCACATAGAAGGATTTTCTAACCACCTTGGCAACATGGTTATCAGAGGAAAGCTGACTATCTACTTGGGTCCCTAGATCCCTTATTACTTCTTCAGATTTCTGGGGGTTACCTCCTATGTGGTAGTTCGTGAGTACTCTGTTTTTTCCAAAGGGGATTACTAAGCATTTTTAGCATTTAGATTGAGACCATGGCTTTAACACCATGCATCAGTCTCATTAAGGCCCTCCTGGAGGATATTCATGTCAGCCAGAGACTCTATTACAGCACCAAGTTTGCAGTCATTCACAAACTTGGTCAGCCACAGCCCTTCAGTGCTTGCCTGTACTTTAGAGAAGTATATGCCAAACAGGAGGGGCCCCAGGACAGAGCCCTGAGGCACAACACTCGTTACTGGTCTGGATTTGGACATAGATCCCGCTACTCTTACTTTGTGGGATTTGTCTGAGAGCCAGTTTGCGATTCATCTTGTGACGTAAGGGTTTATGCCCAGATTGGTGAGTTTATCAATAATACCCAAATGGGGAATGGTGTCAAATGCTTTAGCAAGGTCAAGGTAAGCAGTGTGTACCTCCTTTCCCTTATCTATAGCCTGAGTAACTGTTTCAAAGATGTCCACCAGGTTCAGGAGGCATGATCTGCCCTTGATGAAGCCGAACTGTGTGGGTTCAAGTGTTTGGAGGTTCCCAATCTCTCCATTTATGAGTTCCATAATGATTCACTTCATTGCCTTACAGATCAGACTGGTTAGGCTTATTGGTCGGTAGTTCCCAGGGTCAGTTGTGGGCCCACCCTTGTGCAGCAGAACCACCGTTGCTGTGCGCCATTCTATGGGCACATATCCTGTCAAGAGGCTGAGACTGACCAGGGTATTCAGATGTGGGGTTAATTCATTTTGGAGCTCGCGTATGACACAACCCGGGACACCACTTGGTCCCATGGAGGCAGTGTTTTTAGCTTTAGATAGAGCCTTATTAACCAACGTCTCAGTAATAATTGGAGATACATAATCCCCTGGAATAGTAATAGGCCCTGTAGGTGGTGGTGGTGGTGGGGGGGGGATTTGCACTGAACATATCAGCCAAGATGTTGGCAAGGTCAGTGTATTCTGTTCCATTTTGTACTAGCTCAGAACAGACCTGAGCATTGCCATTTAGGTTTTTGACGTAACCATAGAAGGCCTTATGGTTATCCTTGGCATCCTTGGCAACCTTCTTTTCGAAATTGGCTTTAGTTGACTTGATGAGGGCCCTCAATTTCTTACTAATGCTGATCAGGGATGATTTTTCTACTTGAGATTTGGCCTTTTTTTGTATAAGTCTCCTTCCTTTATTGTATAGTTTGCTTATGGCCGGGGTCCACCAGACTGGTTTCTTCTTGCTTGAGGAAGGAGTCTTGGTTCTATTTGGGATAGCACAGTCCATGCAATCCTGCAGATGTATATAAAGTGCCTTGGTGCAGGATTCTGCATCCTGGATATCATTATCCTTCTGCAAGGGAATAATGAACCTTTCCTCTTCTGACACAAGTAGTTTGAAGTTTGCTTTGGAAAGGTTTTTTACGATGGTTTCTTTGACTGGGGAAGGTGGAGGGGTGAGGATGCCCTTGGTTATCAGTCTGTGGTCTTATCTGACCAGAGAGGGAGTGATAATGGGTGTGGTACAATGGGCACCCATATTTGTGATGACTAAATCCAATATGTTGTCCCCTCTAGTGGGAGAACATACCAGTTCTTCAAGGGCATTTGAATTTATAAATTCTATGAACCGCTGGGCATAGGCATTAGAACTTTGGTAGTTTGCCCAGTCTATACCAGGGTAGTTGAAATCACCCAAAATTATGGTGTTGGGTAGGACCTTTATATTTTCCAATGCCTCAAGGAATGCTGAGTGAGCATCTTGGGACATGGTGGGCGATCTATAACAGGCTATAACTTGAAATGTGTTTTTTGTCTGGTGATAGTTGTGCATGGATGATCTCTGGGGCATCATGCTGCGCCACTAACCTGGAGATGTGGGTATCCTTGATGAATATGGATACACCTCCGCCCTTTGTACTGCGATCTGGTAACTGAGGCTGGAAGGTATGATATGAATTGTAACATGGTAGTGCTGGGGTGCTCTCTGGAGCCTTGATCCAGGTTTCCGTCACTGCACAAACATCAATTTTCTCCATACTGAGGAGTGCTTGAGGGTGTGCATTTTGAGATTGAGACTTCTGGCGTTGAGTAGCATTACCCTTAGTTTTTGGTTACCTCTGCTGGTTACAGTGGTTGGTTTGTCCTTTGAGCCTTGCCTAAAAAAGGCACTATGGGGACGGCAAGAGCCTTGGCCAGTATTCGAAAGCCTAGGGGTGACAGGTGCAAACCATCTCTGGCGAAACAGCGAGGATTGTCTATCTTGTCATCCCAGGCAGACAGACACTGGATCCCCTTAGAATGACACCAGAAGCTTAGTCAATTGTTAAAATTGATCATTTTGCCTTTGTATTGTGGTATTATTCTAGGTGAAGGTAGTATGCTACTCAAGGTCAGGGTCATACCAGCTTGGGCTTCATGATCAGAGAGCTCCTCAATGTCTCTTTTCATGTAGTCCAGGGAGGTACGTCTTAGATCATTCACACCAACATGTACAATGACAGCATCATACTTGTACTTGTTCTGGAGTGACCTATGTGCCTGTGTTATGTGGTGGATCCTAGCACCCAACAGGCAGCTAACAGTAACCTTCTCCTTGTTCAGCCTGGTGAGTGGAACATCTGTGTGCCTTACTATAGAGTCTCCTATTACTAGCGTGTTGGGTATGGTGTTTTGCCTTAGGGGCTCTCGTGACGTACACTGCTGAGGTGAATTATGTGTTTTCTGGCTTGTGTTTGGAGGTGCAGGTTGCTTGCTTGTCTGCTTTGGAGGACACTGTTTCTTTTACAGATTGGTACCTAGTTCCTCCAAATATGTTTTTGTGTATTTATGTGTATGTTTTGCCAGTGCTTGTTTTGTAGATCCATGTGTGACTGGTGGTGTGATGCTAGTGTGTCTCTTCTCCTCTTGACTGTCTGTTACAGTCATGGGTTGAGAGTGCTTAGCCTCCAGTCTGGCTGTGTATTTGCATCTCTCACAAGTGTTTGTGTCTAGATGTAAGAGAAGAGGGTTGTCTGTATACATGAGGCAGTTGTGACATTGCCTCAAGATGCCCAATTCCACCAGATGAACTGGAGAGTACACCTGAAGCAGACCTCTGGACATGCTTGGAAAAGTGAATTTCACTTGTCTTGCGGACAGTCGAGGGTCTTATGCTGTATTATAATAGTGCTGTCTAGGAGATTTGTAAAATAATATTGCTGTCTAGGAGATTTGGACAAGTGCTGATTTGGGTTATGCAAGTGCTGCAATAAGAGCAGTTGATCTGAAGCACTTGAGTTAAGGCTTGCCTAGTTCTAAGGGAAAATTTTCAGTGCAGACTTTGTGGAGCTAGGAATAGTATACCCCAGCTAAACGGCGCTGCCCGACGCTGCTTTGTGCGCAACACCGCGCAAAAAGAGAGATGCAGGGTTTTAAGAGAGAGAGATCAAGGAGTTTGGAAATGACCCAAAATGGCCAGTAAAACTATAGTTTCTAGGCAGTAACTACTCCTACAGGGACAGGCAGGCTGTTCAGTGTTAACCATTGCCATTGGTGAACACAGAGATTTCCCTTTAGCCCAAGTAAGCACTGGCCTCAAAGAAACTTACAAGCAGTTCAGAACAGCAACTCTGTAACTGAACTTTTTTTTAAATTATAGAAAGTGGGAAAATAGCAAGATTTTTTTGTTTTTTTTGCTTTTGTCTAAGGATAGCAGAGACACACAAGTAGCAAACTAGTCAGAACAGTACAATAAATGACCCCAACATGTGTGTGCTACGTCAGAGGCAGGTAAAATGCAATTTTAAGAAAAAACGATTTTAAATTAAGTGCAACACAAAAAATGCAATAAACAGGCTCTAGGTATGTTCTAAATACTGTTTCTAACACAGATATCAACTTTTGCAAGCTAGAAAATGACGAAAAGTAGGCACCAATGCAGTTTTTCTAAGAAATAAATCAGAAGAAAATACTTAAAATCTCAAAATTGGCTCCTTTCTTCTCTCAGCGTTTTCTCCTCTTGGTAGATTCTTCAGCAACAACTATCAAGCCTGGAAAGACACCAAAACCACGCGGTTGCAGGGTTTTTAGAGAGAGAGATCAAGGAATTTGGAATTGACCCAAAATGGCCAATAAAACTACAGTTTCTAGGCAGTAACCACTCCTACAGGGACAGGCAGGCTGCTCAGTGTTAACCACTGCCAATGGTGAACACAGAGACTTCCCTTTAGCCCAAGTAAGCACTGGCCTCCAAGAAATTTACAAACAGTTCAGAACAGCAACTCTGTAACTGAACTTTTTTTTAAATTATAGAAAGTGGGAAAATAGCAAGTTTTTTTGTTTTTTTGTTTTTATTTAAGGATAGCAGAGACACACAAGTAGCAAACTATCATTGCTTCTAGATCCTGGGAAGGTTGACACCATAGGCTTTTTAGATACCACTGTAGTTTCCTCATATGCAGTCTTGCATATGGAATTAGAAGAACGCAAGAGGCCATGAACCCCAAGGTTGCAGTATTTGTCTTGCAGAAAGCAGGGTTTTTGTGGCGACTTTCTTGAAGTAGGTTGTCAAATGAATTTGTTTCACTGGCATGAGGTAAGACATCTGGGAAGTTGTATTCAAGCTTGCTCCCAGGAATATAATTTGTTGACAGGGTACCAGGTGAGATTTCTTTTCGTTTATGGTGTACCCCAGACAAGTAAGAACCCTTTGTACAAAGGCTAGATGATTCAAAAGTATGTCCTGGCTTTCTGCCTGAATTAGACAATTGTCTAGGTATGGGTATATTTGAATATTTCTTTGCCTGCAAAATGCAATAACTGGAGCTAGACACTTTGTGAATACCCTGGGTGCAGTAGATAAGCCAAGGGGAAGTGCAGAGAATTGCTTTAGAACGAAGGTGTCTTCTGCAAGATTCCCTGATTGGGATGTGCAGGTATGTTTCTTTTAAATCTAGTGTTGACAACTAGGCATCTTTGCCTAGCATAGGAAACAACTGGTGAAGAGTCAACATCTTGAATTTTGGAATCTTCAAAAAGGTGTTTATAGTAGTCAGGTCCAGGATAGGACACCATGAATTGTCTCAAGTAGAAACCTTGTCCCTTTTCCTCTTCTGGTACCAACTGAATAGCCCCATGCTTAAGAGAGAAAGTACATGTTTTTGGGCCTCTGTCCACTGATTTGGGGGTAGGTCCGGCCACACATTTGGTGTTGGCAATGTGTGGAATTGAAATCTGTATCCCTGGAACACTATATTTAAAACCCATTTGTCCTGGGTAATGAGCTCCCAGTTCTTTGCATGAAGAGCATTCTTTCCTCCCAAAGGGGCAGTCAGTTGATAACTACTTGGAAATTTTAAAAAGAAGTCATTATAGCAATAACCCACACCTGGGTGTGGGTAATGCTGGATTTACCCACGGTTGGCATGGTTTGGTCACGAGGATGAAGCCAGGCGTGGGTTATTGCTATTATACAATGACATTATTTAAGAAAAAAAATAATTACTTTTCTTAAATAATGGCATTGTATAATGCCTCCTTGCTGCCCTTCCGCAGCTGTCTGGTATTCTGCGGCAGTTCTGATGTACTGCGCATGCATATGCCTATGCAGTACATCAGAGCTGTGGGCAAAAGCAACAGAGCAAGCAAGATCTCCATTGCTTTTTACAAACTGTTTCGCTATGTTAAATGGGTTTAACATAGTGAGACAGCTTTAAAAAAAGCAAAGGAGTCTCAGTGGCTTTTTTTAAAGCTGTCTCGCTATGTTAAAGTAGTTTAACATAGCGAGACAGTTTGAAAAAACGAGAAAGCAAGATCTCCGTTGCTTTTTACAAACTGTCTCACTATGTTAAAGGAGTTTAACATAGCGAGACAGCTTTAAAAAAGCAACAGAGAATCTCCGTTGCTTTTTTTAAAGCTGTTGTGCTATGTTAAAGGAGTTTAACATAGCGAGACAGTGTGAAGCAATGGAGATCTTGCATTCTCCGTTGCTGTAAAAAAAAGAGTTATAGTAATGGAAAAATGTCCGGGCGACCGGACCTTTTTCCATTACTATAACTCTGATTTACAACATGCACGCTGACCAATCAGCGTGCACATTTTTGAATATTAATGGGGGAGGGGTTGTATAATGAGACATTTAGCATGGGAGGGAGTCTTATTACCCCCAGATTTGGAAGTGGAGGCCACCCACTGCTTATTCCTGTGTGTCCCCTGGAACTGAAACTTGGGGTTTCTGCTGTGTCTGGGTTTGGCTTGAGAAGACCTGGAAGGGGCTGGAAAGGACCAATTTTTAGAGGGCCAGTGCCTACTAAATGTAGGAGGCTGAACTTGTAAGAAATCTTTAACAGTTTGCATAGACTTAGCTTTATCTTCCATCTTTTTAAGAACTTCCTCAGCCTTGTTGCCAAACAGGCGGTCCTGATTTAAGGGAGCATCCAACAATTTAGTTTTAACATGATCAGGTAAAGATTGCTCCAAAATCCAAGCATGCCTTCTGAGCACAGACTCAGTAACAGCAGCCCTGCAAGAGGCCTCTAATGAATCAAAACCACATAGCAAAGTATGTTTTCCAACCTGTTCAGCAGAATGCATTAAATCCTGTAATTCTTTATTTTCCACACAATCAGGAATCACCATCATTTTCTGTTTAAGCAATCCAATAACATGTTGCTGATACTTTAACATATGAAACTGGCAGCTTAAAGCCCTAATGGCCAAGGTTGCAGAAGTGTAAACCTTCTTACCCCATCTATCCAGCACCCTGGAGTCTCTGTCAGAAGGGGTAGGATTTTTAGCAGTAGAAGTCTTAAAGCTCTTGGGCCACTGTGAAATAGTCTCTGGATCCGCAATAGGATTTTTAAAAAGGAACTTGTGTGACTCAGGGACCCTGTAGTATTATTTATTTATTTTATTTTACATTTGTTGACCGGGATAGTCCGACTGGATACATGTCCATTTTCAGCGGAGGCCCAGGGAGAAAAGCTCCAACATAGTCTTAATGACAAATAGTTACATATTAGAGTTTAAGATAGAAAAGAATAAAAAGCAATTTACATACTACATACTAGCACAAACTACCTTGCTCTAACAAACACAACATACGACAGTTCATTATACAGATCTTTAAAAACATGCTAGCGAAATAATTAAGACAGATTATAGATTAGAGTTTAGCTAATATACAATGTACATGTTTTGGGTTACATATCCCCACCCTAGGTTGTCCTTTTGGGCCTCAGAAATTAGTATTGTCTTGGTTTAACGAAGAGGAGCTAGTCTGGGTTTGAGCATGGACAAAGCCAATGTGACTTAAAATGGAGTTTTAGACTCTTTTTAAATTGAGCTGGGGAAATAATAAGCATGAGGTTGTTGGGGAGGGAGTTCCATATTTTTCCAATGGCGTTGGCGAACAGAGCGTCACTGCCTAAGTTGTGGGATTTGAATGTTTGGGCAAGGAGTCTGTTTGATGAGTGAAGGCAGCTTAGATTGGTGTAAGGAATTATTATATTTTTCAGTGCAGGGGTGTTATCAGGTTGTTTAAGAATTTTAAATGCTTCTATGAGTTGGTTCAGCTGAAGAAGGTTTGGTAGTTATATCCAGCCAAGTTTTTTCAGGTTAAAGCAGTGGTGTGTTCTATATGGCAAGCCAGTTACAAATCTGGCAATATGATTATAATAACATGAGAGTTTGTTCAGGTCAGATTTGTTAAGGTTAGTAAGCACGGGAGAGGCATATAAAAGGGTAGAGAGAAGGTGTGACCGGGCAGTGGCTGCTTTGGCCATTGGGGTTAGTAAGGCTTTTATCCTGTATAAGGACCCAAGTTTCTTGTTTACGGACTTAATGGTTTGGGTGATATGCATATCGAATCTAAGTTTATTGTCAATGATAACTCCTAGTAGCTTTGTTTAGGAGTCTGGGGAGATGATGGTACCATTGTTGGATTGTATAGTAAGATGTGTGGGAGGGGATTTATTCGTTGGGTAGACGAGAAGTAGCTTGGTTTTGTTTGGGTTTAAGATCAGATGATGATCTGAGAGCCAGTTTTTGACTGTGATAAAACTGAGCTGGGTTGTAGCTAGTAGGTTTGCTAGAGAGTCATCGGAACATATTAGAGTTGAGTCATCTGCATACTGAATACAGGTGGCTTTGGGGATGACTGTATGGAGGTCATTTATAAAGACTGAAAAGAGAAGATGTCCTAATATGGAGCCTTGAGGAACTCCTATGGTATTTGGTAACAGGCAAGAGAGCTTATTCTGCCACAGTACTGCTTGTTGTCTACCAGAGAGGTAGGCATGAAACCAGTCAAGAGCTGTGTTGTCAAGGTACGGATTTTCAGAGTGTGGAGAAGTAGCTGGTGGTTCACCATGCCGAAGGCTTTCAACAGGTCCAGAAAGAGACCTGAGGATATTTTTTTGTGTATCTGTATCTGTCAGGTTTTCTGGGAGCAGGAGGCAAGGAATCAGGGGCCAAACTAGATTCCGAAAAAGCATCATCAACAATGTCTAGTACAGGAGGAATAGCTAAAGGCCTATGTGGAGGCAGGAGTAAAAAATCCCTGAGCCTCTTTTTTGAATCAGAAAAATCCTGGCTTTCCCAGTGGAAATGCTCCCTTAGCGTATGTAAGGTTTCACCAAAAGAAAAATCCTCTGGAGGGGAAGCAGAGGGAATAAAAACCTCTGCATCAGAATCTTCATAAGTAGATAAGGACAATTCCAGATCATCAGAAGAATCAGAAAAAAACAGACTCCTGGTCAGAAGATTCATAAACAACTTCAGTCCTAGGCCTCTTAGAAGGGGGTGGGGGTTGGCTACTCCTGATTAGAGTTATTAGACCTTCAGACATTCTTATCATTTGTTTTTTTAGGCATAGAAGCCTGAGCATGTGGCCTGGGCATCAGTTTTTTAGGCATGGTTCGAGATTTAGGCCTAAGTGAAGAAGGAGGCATTGGTTTAATATGCAAGTCCATAGGCCTGAATACACCCTCAGAAGCCGGTGCCTGCACAGCGGCTCCAGACCCATCCAAGATAGAGACATCCGCAGGTTCTATAGTTGAAGCATCTCACGGCATGCCGGACTCCGAATGGGTCTCAGTAGAGGCCTATGAATCAGACGTAGCGGGTATCAGGGTTTGCAAAAGCGCCTCACTGAGTACCGGTGAACTGGCGACTGGCTTAGGAGAAGCATCGTCGGCAGTTTTGGACCTCAGCCGCCTGTCTCTGTCTTTATCTTTGCATTATTTTTCAGAATCCTGGTAGTTGGATGGCTAACCAATGACATTTCTGGAAAATTAAACTGAGAACCAAAATATTTAGAGGCGAAAATATACCGACGACAGATAGTGTGCTGATTAAACAAAGCACAAAACCGACAGCAAGGTACATCGTGGTCAGGGCCTAGGCAAGGAATACAGTATGAATGAAAATCTTTATGAGGTATTTTCTTTCAACAAGTAATGCAATTAAATTTTACTGACATTGATAAGGAGCAAGAAAAAGTTTCCCCAATGGGGTTCTTAGCTTTAGTTAAAGACTTTGGTTCTAAAACTCAAAAACGAAAATTTCAGGAGTCGGCTGACTGGCACTTGCAAACTGCTTCTGCTTCGGTCACTGCACGGCAAGAAAGACTGATGTAATGGCATCGGCTGCATGTTTTATACCCCTGACAGCCTGACGTCATCGAAGAAGGGACAGCAACCGACGCAGGACCCAAGACCTTGTTAATCAGGCTGACTGATGGCTATCTGCAAGCAGATAACCCAAATGTAATGACTGCAACAGTGAAACACAAAGAACATCTGTCCAAACTCACTGTGTAATTATCACTGATGGAGAGTAAGTTTATTACTCCCAGAGTAAAAGGAGAAGATGGAAATAATGGCAATTTGGAGAAAAGAAAAAAAAAGGGGGAGAGATTCTATGGGTTCATTGAATTTCCTTAGTTGTTTCAGGGAATGGTGCATGAAGTATAAATGTAAGCAAATAAGAAACATTTGTTTCAAAGAATAAGAGAAAGAAAGGAGGCTAAATATAAGGACAATAAGAGGAAAAAAGATTAACTATTAGTTGTACATTAAAAATGCCTACATTTATAGAATTGGATTTGAGTATTTCAGATAAGAAAGGTAAGTTAATAAGAAGAATAAAGAAAAATTAAACCATCAACCAAAATGATCTTGTGGTACAGTGTATAACAGATGTTCAGAAATAATAAATAAAATCTTGACTTTTAATAACACAAAAGACTTTACAAATCAGTTAAGCACTTTTGTTCCATCAACAAGTTCCTTGGAACTTCTTCAGAATTAAAATACATTTGTTTAACCATCATTAAATATGTTAAAAAAAATGTGATAAAATCAAACCAATACAATATGTAACTTGGACCTAAATTATCTATGCACTATCCCTAAATAGTGCAGTTTAACCACTAGGCAATGTAATATTTTAATTTTAGCACCAGGTATAAAGAACATGAGTCATTGAGTCCAGGGATGCTCATGGCATTTAATTTAAGCTGCCAACTCAATTCACTTTTATCTAAGTGATCATTAATAATAATCCCACAGGTATCCTTTTTCACTTGTTCATTTGCCACAAATCTAAATCCATGTGTACTAAACTCTTGTATATGCCTATACAAGGCATTAGTCATTCTGTCTTTTTATTAATATCTAAACAACGTTCAGAAATTCTTTCCTTGAATTTCCTCAGGTTTCCCTATATAAAAAGACAGAACATTAATCACAACTTGCAAGACAAACAACTTGCTTCATATCACAAGTGAAGTGGTTCTGAATATAATATTTCACCACTCTGATTTCAAAGTTGTCCTCCTTAATTACATTTAGACATTGGGAGCAGTGACCACATTTAAACATACTCAGTTTTAAAGATGCAGCTCTCTTACATCCAGTTTTTTGTTCCAATAAGTTTCTGAATAATCTATCCTTTCTATTCAACTTTTGGTTGAAATTTATGGTTTCTTGTACATTGTGGAGTTATAAGTTTGTAAAGGATGAAACCGTGGTTGTGAAAATAAAAGTATATAGTTAAATGGAGAAACAGACACATAAATAATTTGTTAGCTGGGAATGTGCAAGAATATCTTTTCCATAGTGATGTCTTTAAAGATTAGAAAGGTACATATAGCAACCAGAAGGTTAAGAGGAGGATGAGGAGGGATATATATAGGAACTATATTAGGAAAAAGAAGAAATATGTTAGAAAATGAAAAATTAAGAGTTTAAATCCTGAGACTACAAATGCTATAAAAGCTGATATAACAAGGTAAGAAGTGAGAAAAGTTTTGAAGAAGATAAAATTACAATATATTCCACATTTAGTAGGCATCCCATTTTCTATTTTATAAGATAATGGGTGATAAAGGTTTAGATTTGACTTAGGTAGAGAGAAGATATGCAGAAGTGTTAAGTGCGTGAAATGAAGCTTTTTTTCACTGCAGGGGTGAACAAGGAAGATATTACAAATCAAGACCATTGGCGTTCACAGACACAGATCAGATGATACTCAAACGCTAGTACAAGGGCAGGTAAGTAAAGCGAGAGGACTGGAAGTATTCAGGGTAGTTAAAGGAAGAAATATAAATAAATACATTATTATTAGAACTGAAAGATGCGGTTCAGTTTATTAATTTAAAGGAGGACAATACCATGACAGTAGGGGATATTACAAGGAATTTGGTGACTTTTTTTATAGGATAATGTTTGCTATGTTTATTTTGTATTTGGGTGGTTTTAAGGTTTTAAAGTAAAAATGAGTGTGTTTAATAAGAAAAAAATATATGAATACTTATCTAAAACCATGTGTGAGTGGTTATGTAGGAGACAGTAATCAGCTGAGGAATGATGTTAAGTTATTTGCATTACACACGCTGATAAACATATCAGAAAAGAAGTTTAGTTAAGGTTCAGTTGGTCTGTTTGTCCCCGTACTATAACAGGGGAATCCATTTTGGTAAAGATCCCTGCAGTGGGGATACTCGCTTGATTTATTAAATCAATTATTTGCTGAAATAAGTTGAAGTGTAGTAAAGATGTTTATGTTCATTTGCTAGGAACAGGTCAGAAGAATCCAAAATTTAGGAATAATCAATCAAGTAGCGTGGATAATGGTGTGGTATTCACATATAACGCAACAAGTATAAGTAACATGGATAACAATGTAGTGTTTACATATAATGCAAAGAGTAAACGTATAGGTAACATGGATAGTGGTATGGTATTTACATATAACACAATGAGTAAAAGTATAGGTAACATGGATAGTGGTATGGTATTTACATATAATGCAAAGAGCAAAAGTACAGGTAACATAGATAGTGGAATGATATTTACATATAACACAAAGTGTAAAAGTATACGTAACATGGATAGTGGTATGGTATTTACATATAACACAATGAGTAAAAGTATAGGTAACATGGATAGTAGTATGGTATTTGCATATAACACAATGAGTAAAAGTATAGGTAACATGGATAGTGGTATGGTATTTACATATAATGCAAAGAGCAAAAGTACAGGTAACATAGATAGTGGAATGATATTTACATATAACACAAAGAGTAAAAGTATACGTAACATGGATAGTGGTATGGTATTTACATATAACACAATGAGTAAAAGTATAGGTAACATGGATAGTGGTATGGTATTTACATATAACACAATGAGTAAAAGTATAGGTAACATGGATAGTGGTATGGTATTTACATATAATGCAAAGAGTAAACCTATAGCTAACATGGATAATGGTGTGGTATTTACATATAACACAAAGAGTAAAAGTATAGGTAACATGGATAGTGGTATGGTATTTACATATAACACAATGAGTAAAAGTATAGGTAACATGGATAGTGGTATGGTATTTACATATAATGCAAAGAGTAAAAGTACAGGTAACATAGATAGTGGAATGATATTTACATATAACACAAAGAGTAAAAGTATAGGTAACATGGATAGTGGTATGGTATTTAAATATAACACAATGAGTAAAAGTATAGGTAACATGGATAGTGGTATGGTATTTACATATAATGCAAAGAGTAAACCTATAGCTAACATGGATAATGGTGTGGTATTTACATATAACACAAAGAGTAAAAGTATAGGTAACATGGATAGTGGTATGGTATTTACATATAACACAATGAGTAAAAGTATAGGTAACATGGATAGTGGTATGGTATTTACATATAATGCAAAGAGTAAAAGTACAGGTAACATAGATAGTGGAATGATATTTACATATAACACAAAGAGTAAAAGTATAGGTAACATGGATAGTGGTATGGTATTTACATATAACACAATGAGTAAAAGTATAGGTAACATGGATAGTGGTATGGTATTTACATATAACACAATGAGTAAAAGAATAGGTGACATGGATAGTGGTATGGTATTTACATATAACACAATGAGTAAAATTATAGGTAACATGGATAGTCGTATGGTATTTACATATAACACAATGAGTAAAAGTATAGGTAACATGGATAGTGGTATGGTATTTACATATAACACAAAGAGTAAAAGTATAGGTAACATGGATAGTGGTATGGTATTTACATATAACACAATGAGTAAAAGTATAGGTAACAGGGATAGTGGTATGGTATTTACATATAACACAATGAGTAAAAGTATAGGTAACATGGATAGTGGTATGGTATTTGCATATAACACAATGAGTAAAAGTATAGGTAACATGGATAGTGGTATGGTATTTACATATAACACAATGAGGAAAAGTATAGGTAGCATGGATAGTGGAATGGTATTTACATATAATACAAAGAGTAAAAGTACAGCTAACAGAGATAGTGGAATGATATTTACATATAACACAAAGAGTAAAATTATAGGTAACATGGATAGTGGTATGGTATTTAAATATAACACAATGAGTAAAAGTATAGGTAACATGGATAGTGGTATGGTGTTTACATATAATGCAAAGAGTAAACCTATAGTTAACATGGATAATGGTGTGGTATTTACATATAACACAAAGAGTAAAAGTATAGGTAACATGTATAGTGGTATGGTATTTACATATAACACAATGAGTAAAAGTATAGGTAACATGGATAGTGGTATGGTATTTACATATAATGCAAAGAGTAAAAGTACAGGTAACATAGATAGTAGAATGATATTTACATATAACACAAAGAGTAAAAGTATAGGTAACATGGATAGTGGTATGGTATTTACATATAACACAATGAGTAAAAGTATAGGTAGCATGGATAGTGGTATAGTATTTACATATAACACAATGAGTAAAATTATAGGTAACATGGATAGTGGTATGGTATTTACATATAACACAATGAGTAAAAGTATAGGTAACATGGATAGTGGTGTGGTATTTACATATAACACAAAGAGTAAAAGTATAGGTAACATGGATAGTGGTATGGTATTTACATATAACACAAAGAGTAAAAGTATAGGTAACATGGATAGTGGTATGGTATTTACATATAACACATTGAGTAAAAGTATAGGTAACATGGATAGTGGCATGGTATTTACATATAACACAATGAGTAAACGTATAGATAACATGGATAGTGGTATGGTATTTACATATAACACAATGAGTAAAAGTATAGGTAACATGGATAGTGGTATGGTATTTACATATAACACAATGAGTAAAAGTATAGGTAACATGGATAGTGGTATGGTATTTACATATAACACAAAGAGTAAAAGTACAGGTAACATAGATAGTGGAATGATATTTACATATAACACAAAGAGTAAAAGTATAGGTAACATGGATAGTGGTATGGTATTTACATATAACACAAAGAGTAAAAGTAAAGGTAACATGGATAGTGGTATGGTATTTACATATAACACAAAGAGTAAAAGTATAGGTAACATAGATAGTGGAATGATATTTACATATAACACAAAGAGTAAAAGTTTAGGTAACATGGATAGTGGTATGGTATTTACATATAACACAATGAGTAAAAGTATAGGTAACATGGATAGTGGTATGGTATTTACATATAACACAATGAGTAAAAGTATAGGTAACATGGATAGAAGTATGGTATTTACATATAATGCAAAGAGTAAACGTATAGCTAACATGGATAATGGTGTGGTATTTACATATAATGCAAAGAGTAAAAGTACAGGTAACATAGATAGTGGAATGATATTTACATATAACACAAAGAGTAAAAGTATAGGTAACATGGATAGTGGTATGGTATTTACATATAACACAAAGAGTAAAAGTATAGGTAACATGGATAGTGGTATGGTATTTACATATAACACAAAGAGTAAAAGTATAGGTAACATGGATAGTGGTATGCTATTTACATATAACACAATGAGTAAAAGTACAGGTAACATGGATAGTGGTATGGTATTTACATATAACACAAAGAGTAAAAGTATAGGTAACATGGATAGTGGTATGGTATTTACATATAACACAAGTATAGGTAACATGGATAGTGGTATGGTATTTACATATAACACAAAGAGTAAAACTTTAGGTAACATGGATAGTGGTATGGTATTTACATATAACACAATGAGTAAAAGTATAGGTAACATGGATAGTGGTATGATATTTACATATAACACAAAGAGTAAAAGTATAGGTAACATGGATAGTGGTATGGTATTTACATATAAGACAATGAGTAAAAGTATAGATAACATGGATAGTGGTATGGTATTTACATATAACACAATGAGTAAAAGTATAGGTGACATGGATAGTTGTATGGTATTTACATATAACACAATGAGTAAAAGTATAGGTTACATTGATAGTGGTATGGTATTTACATATAACACAATGAGTAAAAGTACAGGTAACATGGATAGTGGTATGGTATTTACATATAACACAATGAGTAAAAGTATAGGTAACATAGATAGTGGAATGATATTTACATATAACACAATGAGTAAAAGTATAGGTAACATGGATAGTGGTATGGTATTTACATATAACACAATGAGTAAAAGTATAGGTAACATGGATAGTGGTATGATATTTACATATAACACAAAGAGTAAAAGTATAGGTAACATGGATAGTGGTATGGTATTTACATATAACACAATGAGTAAAAGTATAGATAACATGGATAGTGGTATGGTATTTACATATAACACAATGAGTAAAATTATAGGTAACATGGATAGTGGTATGGTATTTACATATAACACAAAGAGTAAACGTATAGGTGACATGGATAGTGGTATGGTATTTACATATAACACAATGAGTAAAAGTATAGGTAACATGGATAGTGGTATGGTATTTACATATAACACAAAGAGTAAAAGTATAGGTAACATGGATAGTGGTATGGTATTTACATATAACACAATGAGTAAAAGTATAGGTAACATGGATAGTGGTATGGTATTTACATATAACACAATGAGTAAAAGTATAGGTAACATGGATAGTGGTATGGTATTTACATATAACACAAAGAGTAAAAGTATAGGTAACATGGATAATGGTGTGGTATTTACATATAATGCAAAGAGTAAAAGTACAGCTAACAGAGATTGTGGAATGATATTTACATATAACACAAAGAGTAAAAGTATAGGTAACAAGGATAGTGGTATGGTATTTACATATAACACAAAGAGTAAAAGTATAGGTAACATGGATAGTGGTATGGTATTTACATATAACACAATGAGTAAAAGTATAGATAACATGGATAGTGGTATGGCATTTACCTATAACACAAAGAGTAAAAGTATAGGTAACATAGATAGTGGAATGATATTTACATATAACACAAACAGTAAAAGTATAGGTAACATGGATAGTGGTATGGTATGTACATATAACACAATGAGGAAAAGTATAGGTAGCATGGATAGTGGTATGGTATTTACATATAACACAATGAGTAAAAGTATAGGTAACATGGATAGTGGTATGGTATTTACATATAATGCAAAGAGTAAGCGATAGCTAACATGGATAATGGTGTGGTTTTTACATATAATGCAAAGAGTAAAAGTACAGGTAACATAGATAGTGGAATGATATTTACATATAACACAAAGAGTAAAAGTATAGGTAACATGGATAGTGGTATGTTATTTACATATAACACAAAGAGTAAAATATAGGTAACATGGATAGTGGTATGTTATTTACATATAACACAATGAGTAAAAGTACAGGTAACATGGATAGTGCTATGGTATTTACATATAACACAAAGAGTAAAAGTATAGATAACATGGATAGTGGTATGGTATTTACATATAACACAATGAGTAAAAGTATAGGTAGCATGGATAGTGGTATGGTATTTACATATAACACAATGAGTAAAAGTATAGGTAACATGGATAGTGGTATGGTATTTACATATAACACAAAGAGTAAAAGTATAGGTAACATGGATAGTGGTATGGTATTTACATATAACACAATGAGTAAAAGTACAGGTAACATGGATAGTGGAATGGTATTTACATATAACACAATGAGTAAAAGTATAGGTGACATGGATAGTGGTATGGTATTTACATATAACACAAAGAGTAAAAGTACAGGTAACATAGATAGTGGAATGATATTTACATATAACACAAAGAGTAAAAGTATAGGTAACATGGATAGTGGTATGGTATTTACATATAACACAAAGAGTAAAAGTAAAGGTAACATGGATAGTGGTATGGTATTTACATATAACACAAAGAGTAAAAGTATAGGTAACATAGATAGTGGAATGATATTTACATATAACACAAAGAGTAAAAGTTCAGGTAACATGGATAGTGGTATGGTATTTACATATAACACAATGAGTAAAAGTATAGGTAACATGGATAGTGGTATGGTATTTACATATAACACAATGAGTAAAAGTATAGGTAACATGGATAGAAGTATGGTATTTACATATAATGCAAAGAGTAAACGTATAGCTATGGATATGGATAATGGTGTGGTATTTACATATAATGCAAAAGAGTAAAAGTACAGGTAACATAGATAGTGGAATGATATTTACATATAACACAAAGAGTAAAAGTATAGGTAACATGGATAGTGGTATGGTATTTACATATAACACAAAGAGTAAAAGTATAGGTAACATGGATAGTGGTATGGTATTTACATATAACACAAAGAGTAAAAGTATAGGTAACATGGATAGTGGTATGCTATTTACATATAACACAATGAGTAAAAGTACAGGTAACATGGATAGTGGTATGGTATTTACATATAACACAAAGAGTAAAAGTATAGATAACATGGATAGTGGTATGGTATTTACATATAACACAAAAGAGTAAAAGTATAGGTAACATGGATAGTGGTATGGTATTTACATATAACACAATGAGTAAAAGTATAGGTAACATGGATAGTGGTATGGTATTTACATATAACACAAAGAGTAAAACTTTAGGTAACATGGATAGTGGTATGGTATTTACATATAACACAAAGAGTAAAAGTATAGGTAACATGGATAGTGGTATGATATTTACATATAACACAAAGAGTAAAAGTATAGGTAACATGGATAGTGGTATGGTATTTACATATAAGACAATGAGTAAAAGTATAGATAACATGGATAGTGGTATGGTATTTACATATAACACAATGAGTAAAAGTATAGGTGACATGGATAGTTGTATGGTATTTACATATAACACAATGAGTAAAAGTATAGGTAACATTGATAGTGGTATGGTATTTACATATAACACAATGAGTAAAAGTACAGGTAACATGGATAGTGGTATGGTATTTACATATAACACAATGAGTAAAAGTATAGGTAACATAGATAGTGGAATGATATTTACATATAACACAATGAGTAAAAGTATAGGTAACATGGATAGTGGTATGGTATTTACATATAACACAATGAGTAAAAGTATAGGTAACATGGATAGTGGTATGATATTTACATATAACACAAAGAGTAAAAGTATAGGTAACATGGATAGTGGTATGGTATTTACATATAACACAATGAGTAAAAGTATAGATAACATGGATAGTGGTATGGTATTTACATATAACACAATGAGTAAAATTATAGGTAACATGGATAGTGGTATGGTATTTACATATAACACAATGAGTAAAAGTATAGGTAACATGGATAGTGGTGTGGTATTTACATATAACACAAAGAGTAAAAGTATAGGTAACATGGATAGTGGTATGGTATTTACATATAACACAAAGAGTAAAAGTATAGGTAACATGGATAGTGGTATGGTATTTACATATAACACATTGAGTAAAAGTATAGGTAACATGGATAGTGGCATGGTATTTACATATAACACAATGAGTAAACGTATAGATAACATGGATAGTGGTATGGTATTTACATATAACACAATGAGTAAAAGTATAGGTAACATGGATAGTGGTATGGTATTTACATATAACACAATGAGTAAAAGTATAGGTAACATGGATAGTGGTATGGTATTTACATATAACACAAAGAGTAAAAGTACAGGTAACATAGATAGTGGAATGATATTTACATATAACACAAAGAGTAAAAGTATAGGTAACATGGATAGTGGTATGGTATTTACATATAACACAAAGAGTAAAAGTAAAGGTAACATGGATAGTGGTATGGTATTTACATATAACACAAAGAGTAAAAGTATAGGTAACATAGATAGTGGAATGATATTTACATATAACACAAAAGAGTAAAAGTTCAGGTAACATGGATAGTGGTATGGTATTTACATATAACACAATGAGTAAAAGTATAGGTAACATGGATAGTGGTATGGTATTTACATATAACACAATGAGTAAAAGTATAGGTAACATGGATAGAAGTATGGTATTTACATATAATGCAAAAGAGTAAACGATATAGCTAACATGGATAATGGTGTGGTATTTACATATAATGCAAAAGAGTAAAAGTACAGGTAACATAGATAGTGGAATGATATTTACATATAACACAAAGAGTAAAAGTATAGGTAACATGGATAGTGGTATGGTATTTACATATAACACAAAGAGTAAAAGTATAGGTAACATGGATAGTGGTATGGTATTTACATATAACACAAAGAGTAAAAGTATAGGTAACATGGATAGTGGTATGCTATTTACATATAACACAATGAGTAAAAGTACAGGTAACATGGATAGTGGTATGGTATTTACATATAACACAAAGAGTAAAAGTATAGGTAACATGGATAGTGGTATGGTATTTACATATAACACAATGAGTAAAAGTATAGGTAACATGGATAGTGGTATGGTATTTACATATAACACAAAGAGTAAAACTTTAGGTAACATGGATAGTGGTATGGTATTTACATATAACACAATGAGTAAAAGTATAGGTAACATGGATAGTGGTATGATATTTACATATAACACAAAGAGTAAAAGTATAGGTAACATGGATAGTGGTATGGTATTTACATATAAGACAATGAGTAAAAGTATAGATAACATGGATAGTGGTATGGTATTTACATATAACACAATGAGTAAAAGTATAGGTGACATGGATAGTTGTATGGTATTTACATATAACACAATGAGTAAAAGTATAGGTAACATTGATAGTGGTATGGTATTTACATATAACACAATGAGTAAAAGTACAGGTAACATGGATAGTGGTATGGTATTTACATATAACACAATGAGTAAAAGTATAGGTAACATAGATAGTGGAATGATATTTACATATAACACAATGAGTAAAAGTATAGGTAACATGGATAGTGGTATGGTATTTACATATAACACAATGAGTAAAAGTATAGGTAACATGGATAGTGGTATGATATTTACATATAACACAAAGAGTAAAAGTATAGGTAACATGGATAGTGGTATGGTATTTACATATAACACAATGAGTAAAAGTATAGATAACATGGATAGTGGTATGGTATTTACATATAACACAATGAGTAAAATTATAGGTAACATGGATAGTGGTATGGTATTTACATATAACACAAAGAGTAAACGTATAGGTGACATGGATAGTGGTATGGTATTTACATATAACACAATGAGTAAAAGTATAGGTAACATGGATAGTGGTATGGTATTTACATATAACACAAAGAGTAAAAGTATAGGTAACATGGATAGTGGTATGGTATTTACATATAACACAATGAGTAAAAGTATAGGTAACATGGATAGTGGTATGGTATTTACATATAACACAATGAGTAAAAGTATAGGTAACATGGATAGTGGTATGGTATTTACATATAACACAAAGAGTAAAAGTACAGGTAACATGGATAGTGGTATGGTATTTACATATAACACAAGAGTAAAAGTACAGGTAACATAGATAGTGGAATGATATTTACATATAACACAAAGAGTAAAAGTATAGGTAACATGGATAGTGGTATGGTATTTACATATAACACAAAGAGTAAAAGTAAAGGTAACATGGATAGTGGTATGGTATTTACATATAAAACAATGAGTAAAAGTATAGATAACATGGATAGTGGTATGGTATTTACATATAACACAAAGAGTAAAAGTATAGGTAACATAGATAGTGGAATGATATTTACATATAACACAAAGAGTAAAAGTATAGGTAACATGGATAGTGGTATGGTATTTACATATAACACAAAGAGTAAAAGTATAGGTAACATGGATAGTGGTATGGTATTTACATATAACACAATGAGTAAAAGTATAGGTAACATGGATAGTGGTATGGTATTTACATATAACACAAAAGAGTAAAAGTATAGGTAACATGGATAGTGGTATGGTATTTACATATAACACAAAGAGTAAAAGATGATGTGCATGTGGTATACAATATAACACAATGAGTAAAAGTATAGGTAACATGGATAGTGGTATGGTATTTACATATAACACAATGAGTAAAAGTATAGGTAACATGGATAGTGGTATGGTATTTACATATAACACAAAGAGTAAAAGTATAGGTAACATGGATAGTGGTATGGTATTTACATATAACACAATGAGTAAAAGTACAGGTAACATGGATAGTGGAATGGTATTTACATATAACACAATGAGTAAAAGTATAGGTGACATGGATAGTGGTATGGTATTTACATATAACACAAAGAGTAAAAGTACAGGTAACATAGATAGTGGAATGATAATTACATATAACACAAAGAGTAAAAGTATAGGTAACATGGATAGTGGTATGGTATTTACATATAACACAAAGAGTAAAAGTAAAGGTAACATGGATAGTGGTATGGTATTTACATATAACACAAAGAGTAAAAGTATAGGTAACATAGATAGTGGAATGATATTTACATATAACACAAAGAGTAAAAGTTCAGGTAACATGGATAGTGGTATGGTATTTACATATAACACAATGAGTAAAAGTATAGGTAACATGGATAGTGGTATGGTATTTACATATAACACAATGAGTAAAAGTATAGGTAACATGGATAGTGGTATGGTATTTACATATAATGCAAAGAGTAAACGTATAGCTAACATGGATAATGGTGTGGTATTTACATATAATGCAAAGAGTAAAAGTACAGGTAACATAGATAGTGGAATGATATTTACATATAACACAAAGAGTAAAAGTATAGGTAACATGGATAGTGGTATGGTATTTACATATAACACAATGAGTAAAAGTATAGGTAACATGGATAGTGGTATGGTATTTACATATAACACAAAGAGTAAAAGTATAGGTAACATGGATAGTGGTATGCTATTTACATATAACACAATGAGTAAAAGTACAGGTAACATGGATAGTGGTATGGTATTTACATATAACACAAAGAGTAAAAGTATAGATAACATGGATAGTGGTATGGTATTTACATATAACACAAAGAGTAAAAGTATAGGTAACATGGATAGTGGTATGGTATTTACATATAACACAATGAGTAAAAGTATAGGTAACATGGATAGTGGTATGGTATTTACATATAACACAAAGAGTAAAAGTATAGGTAACATGGATAGTGGTATGGTATTTACATATAACACAATGAGTAAAAGTATAGGTAACATGGATAGTGGTATGATATTTACATATAACACAAAAGAGTAAAAGTATAGGTAACATGGATAGTGGTATGGTATTTACATATAACACAATGAGTAAAAGTATAGGTAACATGGATAGTGGTATGGTATTTACATATAACACAATGAGTAAAAGTATAGGTAACATGGATAGTGGTATGGTATTTACATATAACACAATGAGTAAAAGTATAGGTAACATGGATAGTGGTATGGTATTTACATATAACACAATGAGTAAAAGTATAGGTAACATGGATAGTGGTATGGTATTTACATATAACACAATGAGTAAAAGTATAGGTAACATGGATAGTGGTATGGTATTTACATATAACACAATGAGTAAAAGTATAGGTAACATGGATAGTGGTATGATATTTACATATAACACAAAGAGTAAAAGTATAGGTAACATGGATAGTGGTATGGTATTTACATATAACACAATGAGTAAAAGTATAGGTAACATCCATAGTGGTATGGTATTTACATATAACATAATGAGTAAAATTATAGGTAACATGGATAGTGGTATGGTATTTACATATAACACAAAGAGTAAACGTATAGGTGACATGGATAGTGGTATGGTATTTACATATAACACAATGAGTAAAAGTATAGGTAACATGGATAGTGGTATGGTATTTACATATAACACAAAGTAAAAAGTATAGGTAACATGGATAGTGGTATGGTATTTACATATAACACAATGAGTAAAAGTATAGGTAGCATGGATAGTGGTATGGTATTTACATATAACACAATGAGAAAATTTATAGGAAACAGGGATAGTGGTATGGTATTTACGTATAACACAATGAGTAAAAGTATAGGTAACATGGATAGTGGTGTGGTATTTACATATAACACAAAGAGTAAAAGTATAGGTAACATGGATAGTGGTATGGTATTTACATATAACACAAAGAGTAAAAGTATAGGTAACATGGATAGTGGTATGGTATTTACATATAACACAATGAGTAAAAGTATAGGTAACATGGATAGTGGTATGGTATTTACATATAACACAAAGAGTAAAAGTATAGGTAACATGGATAGTGGTATGGTATTTACATATAACACAATGAGTAAAAGTATAGGTAACATGGATAGTGGAATGATATTTACATATAACACAAAGAGTAAAAGTTTAGGTAACATGGATAGTGGTATGGTATTTACATATAACACAATGAGTAAAAGTATAGGTAACATGGATAGTGGTATGGTATTTACATATAACACAATGAGTAAAAGTATAGGTAACATGGATAGTGGTATGGTATTTACATATAACACAAAGAGTAAACGTTTAGGTAACATGGATAGTGGTATGGTATTTACATATAACACAATGAGTAAAAGTATAGGTAACATGGATAGTGGTATGGTATTTACATATAACACAATGAGTAAAAGTATAGGTAACATGGATAGTGGTATGGTATTTACATATTTCACAATGAGTAAAAGTATAGGTAACATGGATAGTGGTATGGTATTTACATATAACACAATGAGTAAAAGTATAGGTAACATGGATAGTGGTATGGTATTTACATATAACACAATGAGTAAAAGTATAGGTAACATGGATAGTGGTATGGTATTTACATATAACACAATGAGTAAAAGTATAGGTAACATGGATAGTGGTATGGTATTTACATATAACACAATGAGTAAAAGTATAGGTAACATGGATAGTGGTATGGTATTTACATATAACACAATGAGTAAAAGTATAGGTAACATGGATAGTGGTATGGTATTTACATATAACACAATGAGTAAAAGTATAGGTAACATGGATAGTGGTATGGTATTTACATATAACACAAACAGTAAAAGTATAGGTAACATGGATAGTGGTATGGTATTTACATATAACACAATGAGTAAAAGTATAGGTAACATGGATAGTGGTATGGTATTTACATATAACACAATGAGTAAAAGTATAGGTAACATGGATAGTGGTATGGTATTTACATATAACACAAAGAGTAAAAGTATAGGTAACATGGATAGTGGTATGGTATTTACATATAACACAAAGAGTAAAAGTATAGGTAACATGGATAGTGGTATGGTATTTACATATAACACAATGAGTAAAAGTATAGGTAACATGGATAGTGGTATGGTATTTACATATAACACAAAGAGTAAAAGTATAGGTAACATGGATAGTGGTATGGTATTTACATATAACACAATGAGTAAAAGTATAGGTAACATGGATAGTGGTATGGTATTTACATATAACACAAAGAGTAAAAGTATAGGTAACATGGATAGTGGTATGGTATTTACATATAACACAAAGAGTAAAAGTATAGGTAACATGGATAGTGGTATGGTATTTACATATAACACAAAGAGTAAAAGTATAGGTAACATGGATAGTGGTATGGTATTTCCATATAACACAAAGAGTAAAAGTATAGGTAACATGGATAGTGGTATGGTATTTACATATAACACAAAGAGTAAAAGTAAAGGTAACATGGATAGTGGTATGGTATTTACATATAATGCAAAAGAGTAAAAGTATAGGTAACAGAGATAGTGGAATGATATTTACATATAACACAAAGAGTAAAAGTATAGGTAACATGGATAGTGGTATGGTATTTACATATAACACAAAGAGTAAAAGTATAGGTAACATGGATAGTGGTATGGTATTTACATATAACACAAAGAGTAAAAGTATAGGTAACATGGATAGTGGTATGGTATTTACATATAACACAAAAGAGTAAAAGTATAGGTAACATGGATAGTGGTATGGTATTTACATATAACACAAAGAGTAAAAGTTTAGGTAACATGGATAGTGGTATGGTATTTACATATAACACAAAGAGTAAAAGTATAGGTAACATGGATAGTGGTATGGTATTTACATATAACACAAAGAGTAAAAGTATAGGTAACATGGATAGTGGTATGGTATTTACATATAACACAAAGAGTAAAAGTTTAGGTAACATGGATAGTGGTATGGTATTTACATATAACACAAAGAGTAAAAGTATAGGTAACATGGATAGTGGTATGGTATTTACATATAACACAAAGAGTAAAAGTATAGGTAACATGGATAGTGGTATGGTATTTACATATAACACAAAGAGTAAAAGTATAGGTAACATGGATAGTGGTATGGTATTTACATATAACACAAAGAGTAAAAGTATAGGTAACATGGATAGTGGTATGGTATTTACATATAACACAAAGAGTAAAAGTAAAGGTAACATGGATAGTGGTATGGTATTTACATTTAACACAAAGAGTAAAAGTATAGGTAACATGGATAGTGCTATGGTATTTACATATAACACAATGAGTAAAAGTATAGGTAACATGGATAGTGGTATGGTATTTACATATAACACAATGAGTAAAAGTATAGGTAACATGGATAGTGGTATGGTATTTACATGTAACACAAAGAGTAAAAGTATAGGTAACATGGATAGTGGTATGGTATTTACATATAACACAATGAGTAAAAGTATAGATAACATGGATAGTGGTATGGTATTTACATATAACACAATGAGTAAAAGTATAGGTAACATGGATAGTGGTATGGTATTTACATATAACACAAAGAGTAAAAGTATAGGTAACATGGATAGTGGTATGGTATTTACATATAACACAAAGAGTAAAAGTATAGGTAACATGGATAGTGGTATGGTATTTACATATAACACAATGAGTAGAAGTATAGGTAACATGGATAGTGGTATGGTATTTACATATAACACAAAGAGTAAAAGTATAGGTAACATGGATAGTGGTATGGTATTTACATATAACACAATGAGTAAAAGTATAGGTAACATGGATAGTGGTATGGTATTTACATATAACACAAAGAGTAAAAGTATAGGTAACATGGATAGTGGTATGGAATTTACATATAACACAAAGAGTAAAAGTATAGGTAACATGGATAGTGGTATGGTATTTACATATAACACAATGAGTAAAAGTATAGGTAACATGGATAGTGGTATGGTATTTACATATAACACAAAGAGTAAAAGTATAGGTAACGTGGATAGTGGTATGGTATTTACATATAACACAAAGAGTAAAAGTATAGGTAACATGGATAGTGGTATGGTATTTACATATAACACAAAGAGTAAAAGTATAGGTAACATGGATAGTGGTATGGTATTTACATATAACACAAAGAGTAAAAGTATAGGTAACATGGATAGTGGTATGGTATTTAAATATAACACAATGAGTAAAAGTATAGGTAACATGGATAGTGGTATGGTATTTACATATAACACAAAGAGTAAAAGTATAGGTAACATGGATAATGGTGTGGTATTTACATATAACACAAAGAGTAAAAGTATAGGTAACATGGATAGTGGTATGGTATTTACATATAACACAAAGAGTAAAAGTATAGGTAACATGGATAGTGGTATGGTATTTACATATAACACAAAGAGTAAAAGTATAGGTAACATGGATAGTGGTATGGTATTTACATATAACACAATGAGTAAAAGTATAGGTAACATGGATAGTGGTATGGTATTTACATATAACACAAAGAGTAAAAGTATAGGTAACATGGATAGTGGTATGGTATTTAAATATAACACAATGAGTAAAAGTATAGGTAACATGGATAGTGGTATGGTATTTACATATAACACAAAAGAGTAAAAGTATAGGTAACATGGATAGTGGTATGGTATTTACATGTAACACAAAGAGTAAAAGTATAGGTAACATGGATAGTGGTATGGTATTTACATATAACACAATGAGTAAAAGTATAGGTAACATGGATAGTGGTATGGTATTTACATATAACACAATGAGAAAAATGGGTATAGGTAACATGGATAGTGGTATGGTATTTACATATAACACAAAGAGTAAAAGTATAGGTAACATGGATAGTGGTATGGTATTTAAATATAACACAATGAGTAAAAGTATAGGTAACATGGATAGTGGTATGGTATTTACATATAACACAATGAGTAAAAGTATAGGTAACATGGATAGTGGTATGGTATTTACATATAACACAATGAGTAAAAGTATAGGTAACATGGATAGTGGTATGGTATTTACATGTAACACAATGAGTAAAAGTATAGGTAACATGGATAGTGGTATGGTATTTAAATATAACACAATGAGTAAAAGTATAGGTAACATGGATAGTGGTATGGTATTTACATATAACACAATGAGTAAAAGTATAGGTAACATGGATAGTGGTATGGTATTTACATATAACACAATGAGTAAAAGTATAGGTAACATGGATAGTGGTATGGTATTTACATATAACACAATGAGTAAAAGTATAGATAACATGGATAGTGGTATGGTATTTACATATAACACAATGAGTAAAAGTATAGGTAACATGGATAGTGGTATGGTATTTACATATAATACAATGAGTAAAAGTATAGGTAACATGGATAGTGGTATGGTATTTACATATAACACAAAGAGTAAAAGTATAGGTAACATGGATAGTGGTATGGTATTTACATATAACACAAAGAGTAAAGTATAGGTAACATGGATAGTGGTATGGTATTTACATATAACACAATGAGTAAAAGTATAGGTAACATGGATAGTGGTATGGTATTTACATATAACACAAAGAGTAAAAGTATAGGTAACATGGATAGTGGTATGGTATTTACATATAACACAATGAGTAAAAGTATAGGTAACATGGATAGTGGTATGGTATTTACATATAACACAATGAGTAAAAGTATAAGTAACATGGATAGTGGTATGGTATTTACATATAACACAATGAGTAAAAGTATAGGTAACATGGATAGTGGTATGGTATTTACATATAACACAAAGAGTAAAAGTATAGGTAACATGGATAGTGGTATGGTATTTACATATAACACAAAGAGTAAAAGTATAGGTAACATGGATAGTGGTATGGTATTTACATATAACACAATGAGTAAAAGTATAGGTAACATGGATAGTGGTATGGTATTTACATATAACACAAAGAGTAAAAGTATAGGTAACATGGATAGTGGTATGGTATTTACATATAACACAATGAGTAAAAGTATAGGTAACATGGATAGTGGTATGGTATTTACATATAACACAATGAGTAAAAGTATAGGTAACATGGATAGTGGTATGGTATTTACATATAACACAATGAGTAAAAGTATAGATAACATGGATAGTGGTATGGTATTTACATATAACACAAAGAGTAAAAGTATAGGTAACATAGATAGTGGAATGATATTTACATATAACACAAAGAGTAAAAGTATAGGTAACATGGATAGTGGTATGGTATTTACATATAACACAAAGAGTAAAAGTATAGGTAACATGGATAGTGGTATGGTATTTACATATAACACAAAGAGTAAAAGTATAGGTAACATGGATAGTGGTATGCTATTTACATATAACACAATGAGTAAAAGTACAGGTAACATGGATAGTGGTATGGTATTTACATATAACACAAAGAGTAAAAGTATAGATAACATGGATAGTGGTATGGTATTTACATATAACACAAAGAGTAAAAGTATAGGTAACATGGATAGTGGTATGGTATTTACATATAACACAATGAGTAAAAGTATAGGTAACATGGATAGTGGTATGGTATTTACATATAACACAAAGAGTAAAACTTTAGGTAACATGGATAGTGGTATGGTATTTACATATAACACAATGAGTAAAAGTATAGGTAACATGGATAGTGGTATGATATTTACATATAACACAAAGAGTAAAAGTATAGGTAACATGGATAGTGGTATGGTATTTACATATAACACAATGAGTAAAAGTATAGATAACATGGATAGTGGTATGGTATTTACATATAACACAATGAGTAAAAGTATAGGTGACATGGATAGTTGTATGGTATTTACATATAACACAATGAGTAAAAGTATAGGTAACATTGATAGTGGTATGGTATTTACATATAACACAATGAGTAAAAGTACAGGTAACATGGATAGTGGTATGGTATTTACATATAACACAATGAGTAAAAGTATAGGTAACATAGATAGTGGAATGATATTTACATATAACACAATGAGTAAAAGTATAGGTAACATGGATAGTGGTATGGTATTTACATATAACACAATGAGTAAAAGTATAGGTAACATGGATAGTGGTATGATATTTACATATAACACAAAGAGTAAAAGTATAGGTAACATGGATAGTGGTATGGTATTTACATATAACACAATGAGTAAAAGTATAGATAACATGGATAGTGGTATGGTATTTACATATAACACAATGAGTAAAATTATAGGTAACATGGATAGTGGTATGGTATTTACATATAACACAAAGAGTAAAAGAATAGGTGACATGGATAGTGGTATGGTATTTACATATAACACAATGAGTAAAAGTATAGGTAACATGGATAGTGGTATGGTATTTACATATAACACAAAGAGTAAAAGTATAGGTAACATGGATAGTGGTATGGTATTTACATATAACACAATGAGTAAAAGTATAGGTAACATGGATAGTGGTATGGTATTTACATATAACACAATGAGTAAAAGTATAGGTAACATGGATAGTGGTATGGTATTTACATATAACACAAAGAGTAAAAGTATAGGTAACAAGGATAGTGGTATGGTATTTACATATAACACAAAGAGTAAAAGTATAGGTAACATGGATAGTGGTATGGTATTTACATATAACACAATGAGTAAAAGTATAGATAACATGGATAGTGGTATGGCATTTACCTATAACACAAAGAGTAAAAGTATAGGTAACATAGATAGTGGAATGATATTTACATATAACACAAACAGTAAAAGTATAGGTAACATGGATAGTGGTATGGTATGTACATATAACACAATGAGGAAAAGTATAGGTAGCATGGATAGTGGTATGGTATTTACATATAACACAATGAGTAAAAGTATAGGTAACATGGATAGTGGTATGGTATTTACATATAATGCAAAGAGTAAACGTATAGCTAACATGGATAATGGTGTGGTTTTAACATATAATGCAAAGAGTAAAAAGTACAGGTAACATAGATAGTGGAATGATATTTACATATAACACAAAGAGTAAAAGTATAGGTAACATGGATAGTGGTATGTTATTTACATATAACACAAAGAGTAAAATATAGGTAACATGGATAGTGGTATGTTATTTACATATAACACAATGAGTAAAAGTACAGGTAACATGGATAGTGCTATGGTATTTACATATAACACAAAGAGTAAAAGTATAGATAACATGGATAGTGGTATGGTATTTACATATAACACAATGAGTAAAAGTATAGGTAGCATGGATAGTGGTATGGTATTTACATATAACACAATGAGTAAAAGTATAGGTAACATGGATAGTGGTATGGTATTTACATATAACACAAAGAGTAAAAGTATAGGTAACATGGATAGTGGTATGGTATTTACATATAACACAATGAGTAAAAGTACAGGTAACATGGATAGTGGAATGGTATTTACATATAACACAATGAGTAAAAGTATAGGTGACATGGATAGTGGTATGGTATTTACATATAACACAATGCGTAAAAGTATAGGTAACTTGGATAGTGGTATGGTATTTATATATAACACAAAGAGTAAAAGTATAGGTAACATGGATAGTGGTATGGTATTTACATATAACACAATGAGTAAAAGTATAGGTAACTTGGATAGTGGTATGGTATTTATATATAACACAAAGAGTAAAAGTATAGGTAACATGGATAGTGGTATGGTATTTACATATAACACAAAGAGTAAAAGTATAGGTAACATGGATAGTGGTATGGTATTTAAATATAACACAATGAGTAAAAGTATAGGTAACATGGATAGTGGAATGATATTTACATATAACACAAAGAGTAAAAGTATAGGTAACATGGATAGTGGTATGGTATTTACATATAACACAAAGAGTAAAATTATAGGTAACATGGATAGTGGTATGGTATTTACATATAACACAAAGAGTAAAAGTATAGGTAACATGGATAGTGGTATGGTATTTACATATAACACAAAGAGTAAAAGTATAGGTAACATGGATAGTGGTATGGTATTTACATATAATGCACAAAGAGTAAAAGTATAGGTAACATGGATAGTGGAATGGTATTTACATATAACACAATGAGTAAAAGTATAGGTAACATGGATAGTGGTATGGTATTTACATATAACACAAAGAGTAAAAGTATAGGTAACATGGATAGTGGTATGGTATTTACATATAACACAATGAGTAAAAGTATAGGTAACATGGATAGTGGTATGGTATTTACATATAACACAATGAGTAAAAGTATAGGTAACATGGATAGTGGTATGGTATTTACATATAACACAAAGAGTAAAAGTTTAGGTAACATGGATAGTGGTATGGTATTTACATATAACACAAAGAGTAAAAGTATAGGTAACATGGATAGTGGTATGGTATTTACATATAACACAATGAGTAAAAGTATAGGTAACATGGATAGTGGTATGGTATTTACATATAACACAAAGAGTAAAAGTATAGGTAACATGGATAGTGGTATGGTATTTACATATAACACAAAGAGTAAAAGTATAGGTAACATGGATAGTGGTATGGTATTTACATATAACACAAAGAGTAAAAGTATAGGTAACATGGATAGTGGTATGGTATTTACATATAACACAAAGAGTAAAAGTATAGGTAACATGGATAGTGGTATGGTATTTACATATAACACAATGAGTAAAAGTATAGGTAACATGGATAGTGGTATGGTATTTACATATAACACAAAGAGTAAAAGTATAGGTAACATGGATAGTGGTATGGTATTTACATATAACACAAAGAGTAAAAGTATAGGTATAGGTAACATGGATAGTGGTATGGTATTTACATATAACACAAAGAGTAAAAGTATAGGTAACATGGATAGTGGTATGATATTTACATATAACACAAAGAGTAAAAGTATAGGTAACATGGATAGTGGTATGGTATTTACATATAACACAAAGAGTAAAATTATAGGTAACATGGATAGTGGTATGGTATTTACATATAACACAAAGAGTAAAAGAATAGATAACATGGATAGTGGTATGGTATTTACATATAACACAAAGAGTAAAATTATAGGTAACATGGATAGTGGTATGGTATTTACATATAACACAATGAGTAAAAGTATAGGTAACATGGATAGTGGTATGGTATTTACATATAACACAAAGAGTAAAAAGTTTAGGTAACATGGATAGTGGTATGGTATTTACATATAACACAATGAGTAAAAGTATAGGTAACATGGATAGTGGTATGGTATTTACATATAACACAATGAGTAAAAGTATAGGTAACATGGATAGTGGTATGGTATTTACATATAACACAAAGAGTAAAAGTTTAGGTAACATGGATAGTGGTATGGTATTTACATATAACACAAAGAGTAAAAGTATAGGTAACATAGATAGTGGAATGATATTTACATATAACACAAAGAGTAAAAGTATAGGTAACATGGATAGTGGTATGGTATTTACATATAACACAAAGAGTAAAAGTATAGGTAACATGGATAGTGGTATGGTATTTACATATAACACAATGAGTAAAAGTATAGGTAACATGGATAGTGGTATGGTATTTACATATAACACAAAGAGTAAAAGTATAGGTAACATGGATAGTGGTATGGTATTTACATATAACACAAAGAGTAAAAGTATAGGTAACATGGATAGTGGTATGGTATTTACATATAACACAAAGAGTAAAAGTATAGGTAACATGGATAGTGGTATGGTATTTACATATAACACAAAAGAGTAAAAGTATAGGTAACATGGATAGTGGTATGGTATTTACATATAACACAATGAGTAAAAGTATAGGTAACATGGATAGTGGTATGGTATTTACATATAACACAAAAGAGTAAAAGTATAGGTAACATGGATAGTGGTATGGTATTTACATATAACACAAAGAGTAAAAGTATAGGTAACATGGATAGTGGTATGGTATTTACATATAACACAATGAGTAAAAGTATAGGTAACATGGATAGTGGTATGGTATTTACATATAACACAAAGAGTAAAAGTATAGGTAACATGGATAGTGGTATGGTATTTACATATAACACAATGAGTAAAAGTATAGGTAACATGGATAGTGGTATGGTATTTACATATAACACAAAGAGTAAAAGTATAGGTAACATGGATAGTGGTATGGTATTTACATATAACACAATGAGTAAAAGTATAGGTAACATGGATAGTGGTATGGTATTTACATATAACACAATGAGTAAAAGTATAGGTAACATGGATAGTGGTATGGTATTTACATATAACACAATGAGTAAAAGTATAGGTAACATGGATAGTGGTATGGTATTTACATATAACACAATGAGTAAAAGTATAGGTAACATGGATAGTGGTATGGTATTTACATATAACACAAAGAGTAAAAGTTTAGGTAACATGGATAGTGGTATGGTATTTACATATAACACAATGAGTAAAAGTATAGGTAACATGGATAGTGGTATGGTATTTACATATAACACAATGAGTAAAAGTATAGGTAACATGGATAGTGGTATGGTATTTACATATAACACAATGAGTAAAAGTATAGGTAACATGGATAGTGGTATGGTATTTACATATAACACAATGAGTAAAAGTATAGGTAACATGGATAGTGGTATGGTATTTACATATAACACAATGAGTAAAAGTATAGGTAACATGGATAGTGGTATGGTATTTACATATAACACAATGAGTAAAAGTATAGGTAACATGGATAGTGGTATGGTATTTACATATAACACAAAGAGTAAAAGTATAGGTAACATGGATAGTGGTATGGTATTTACATATAACACAATGAGTAAAAGTATAGGTAACATGGATAGTGGTATGGTATTTACATATAACACAATGAGTAAAAGTATAGGTAACATGGATAGTGGTATGGTATTTACATATAACACAAAGAGTAAAAGCATAGGTACCATGGATAGTGCTATGGTATTTACCTATAACACAAAGAGTAAAAGTATAGGTAACATGGATAGTGGTATGTTAGTTACATATAACACAAAGAGTAAAAGTATAGGTAACATGGATAGTGGTATGGTATTTACATATAACACAAAGAGTAAAAGTATAGGTAACATGGATAGTGGTATGGTATTTACATATAACACAATGAGTAAAAGTATAGGTAACATGGATAGTGGTATGGCATTTACATATAACACAAATGAGTAAAAGTATAGGTAACATGGATAGTGGTATGGTATTTACATATAACACAAAGAGTAAAAGTATAGGTAACATGGATAGTGGTATGGTATTTACATATAACACAATGAGTAAAAGTATAGGTAACATGGATAGTGGTATGGTATTTACATATAACACAATGAGTAAAAGTATAGGTAACATGGATAGTGGTATGGTATTTACATATAACACAAAGAGTAAAAGTATAGGTAACATGGATAGTGGTATGGTATTTACATATAACACAATGAGTAAAAGTATAGGTAACATGGATAGTGGTATGGTATTTACATATAACACAATGAGTAAAAGTATAGGTAACATGGATAGTGGTATGGTATTTACATATAACACAAAGAGTAAAAGTATAGGTAACATGGATAGTGGTATGGTATTTACATATAACACAATGAGTAAAAGTATAGGTAACATGGATAGTGGGGTAACATGGATAGTGGTATGGTATTTACATATAACACAAAGAGTAAAAGTATAGGTAACATGGATAGTGGTATGGTATTTACATATAACACAATGAGTAAAAGTATAGGTAACATGGATAGTGGTATGGTATTTACATATAACACAAAGAGTAAAAGTATAGGTAACATGGATAGTGGTATGGTATTTACATATAACACAAAGAGTAAAAGTATAGGTAACATGGATAGTGGTATGGTATTTACATATAACACAATGAGTAAAAGTATAGGTAACATGGATAGTGGTATGGTATTTACATATAACACAAAGAGTAAAAGTATAGGTAACATGGATAGTGGTATGGTATTTACATATAACACAAAGAGTAAAAGTATAGGTAACATGGATAGTGGTATGGTATTTACATATAACACAATGAGTAAAAGTATAGGTAACATGGATAGTGGTATGGTATTTACATATAACACAATGAGTAAAAGTATAGGTAACATGGATAGTGGTATGGTATTTACATATAACACAATGAGTAAAAGTATAGGTAACATGGATATGGATAGTGGTATGGTATTTACATATAACACAATGAGTAAAAGAATAGGTGACATGGATAGTGGTATGGTATTTACATATAAAACAATGAGTAAAAGTATAGATAACATGGATAGTGGTATGGTATTTACATATAACACAAAGAGTAAAAGTATAGGTAACATGGATAGTGGTATGGTATTTACATATAACACAAAGAGTAAAAGTATAGGTAACATGGATAGTGGTATGGTATTTACATATAACACAATGAGTAAAAGTATAGGTAACATGGATAGTGGTATGGTATTTACATATAACACAAAGAGTAAAAGTTTAGGTAACATGGATAGTGGTATGGTATTTACATATAACACACAAAGAGTAAAATTATAGGTAACATGGATAGTGGTATGGTATTTAAATATAACACAATGAGTAAAAGTATAGGTAACATGGATAGTGGTATGGTATTTACATATAACACAAAGAGTAAAAGTATAGGTAACATGGATAGTGGTATGGTATTTACATGTAACACAAAGAGTAAAAGTATAGGTAACATGGATAGTGGTATGGTATTTACATATAACACAATGAGTAAAAGTATAGGTAACATGGATAGTGGTATGGTATTTACATATAACACAAAGAGTAAAAGTATAGGTAACATGGATAGTGGTATGGTATTTACATATAACACAAAGAGTAAAAGTATAGGTAACATGGATAGTGGTATGGTATTTACATATAACACAATGAGTAAAAGTATAGGTAACATGGATAGTGGTATGGTATTTACATATAACACAAAGAGTAAAAGTATAGGTAACATGGATAGTGGTATGGTATTTACATATAACACAAAGAGTAAAAGTATAGGTAACATGGATAGTGGTATGGTATTTACATATAACACAAAGAGTAAAAGTATAGGTAACATGGATAGTGGTATGGTATTTACATGTAACACAAAGAGTAAAAGTATAGGTAACATGGATAGTGGTATGGTATTTACATATAACACAATGAGTAAAAGTATAGGTAACATGGATAGTGGTATGGTATTTACATATAACACAAAGAGTAAAAGTATAGGTAACATGGATAGTGGTATGGTATTTACATGTAACACAAAGAGTAAAAGTATAGGTAACATGGATAGTGGTATGGTATTTACATATAACACAATGAGTAAAAGTATAGGTAACATGGATAGTGGTATGGTATTTACATATAACACAAAGAGTAAAAGTATAGGTAACATGGATAGTGGTATGGTATTTAAATATAACACAATGAGTAAAAGTATAGGTAACATGGATAGTGGTATGGTATTTACATATAACACAAAGAGTAAAAGTATAGGTAACATGGATAGTGGTATGGTATTTACATATAACACAATGAGTAAAAGTATAGGTAACATGGATAGTGGTATGGTATTTACATATAAAACAATGAGTAAAAGTATAGATAACATGGATAGTGGTATGGTATTTACATATAACACAAAGAGTAAAAGTATAGGTAACATGGATAGTGGTATGGTATTTACATATAACACAATGAGTAAAAGTATAGGTAACATGGATAGTGGTATGGTATTTACATATAACACAAAGAGTAAAAGTATAGGTAACATAGATAGTGGAATGATATTTACATATAACACAAAGAGTAAAAGTATAGGTAACATGGATAGTGGTATGGTATTTACATATAACACAATGAGTAAAAGTATAGGTAACATGGATAGTGGTATGGTATTTACATATAACACAATGAGTAAAAGTATAGGTAACATGGATAGTGGTATGGTATTTACATATAACACAAAGAGTAAAAGTTTAGGTAACATGGATAGTGGTATGGTATTTACATATAACACAAAGAGTAAAAGTATAGGTAACATGGATAGTGGTATGGTATTTACATATAACACAATGAGTAAAAGTATAGGTAACATGGATAGTGGTATGGTATTTACATATAACACAAAGAGTAAAAGTATAGGTAACATGGATAGTGGTATGGTATTTACATATAACACAAAGAGTAAAAGTATAGGTAACATGGATAGTGGTATGGTATTTACATATAACACAAAGAGTAAAAGTTTAGGTAACATGGATAGTGGTATGGTATTTACATATAACACAAAGAGTAAAAGTATAGGTGACATGGATAGTGGTATGGTATTTACATATAACACAAAGAGTAAAAGTATAGGTAACATGGATAGTGGTATGGTATTTACATATAACACAATGAGTAAAAGTATAGGTAACATGGATAGTGGTATGGTATTTACATATAACACAATGAGTAAAAGTATAGGTAACATGGATAGTGGTATGGTATTTACATATAACACAAAGAGTAAAAGTATAGGTAACATGGATAGTGGTATGGTATTTACATATAACACAATGAGTAAAAGTATAGGTAACATGGATAGTGGTATGGTATTTACATATAACACAATGAGTAAAAGTATAGGTAACATGGATAGTGGTATGGTATTTACATATAACACAATGAGTAAAAGTATAGGTAACATGGATAGTGGTATGGTATTTACATATAACACAATGAGTAAAAGTATAGGTAACATGGATAGTGGTATGGTATTTACATATAACACAATGAGTAAAAGTATAGGTAACATGGATAGTGGTATGGTATTTACATATAACACAATGAGTAAAAGTATAGGTAACATGGATAGTGGTATGGTATTTACATATAACACAATGAGTAAAAGTATAGGTAACATGGATAGTGGTATGGTATTTACATATAACACAAAGAGTAAAAGTATAGGTAACATGGATAGTGGTATGGTATTTACATATAACACAATGAGTAAAAGTATAGGTAACATGGATAGTGGTATGGTATTTACATATAACACAATGAGTAAAAGTATAGGTAACATGGATAGTGGTATGGTATTTACATATAACACAATGAGTAAAAGTATAGGTAACATGGATAGTGGTATGATATTTACATATAACACAATGAGTAAAAGTATAGGTAACATGGATAGTGGTATGGTATTTACATATAACACAATGAGTAAAAGTATAGATAACATGGATAGTGGTATGGTATTTACATATAACACAATGAGTAAAATTATAGGTAACATGGATAGTGGTATGGTATTTACATATAACACAAAGAGTAAACGTATAGGTGACATGGATAGTGGTATGGTATTTACGTATAACACAATGAGTAAAAGTATAGGTAACATGGATAATGGTGTGGTATTTACATATAATGCAAAGAGTAAAAGTACAGCTAACAGAGATTGTGGAATGATATTTACATATAACACAAAGAGTAAAAGTATAGGTAACAAGGATAGTGGTATGGTATTTACATATAACACAAAGAGTAAAAGTATAGGTAACATGGATAGTGGTATGGTATTTACATATAACACAATGAGTAAAAGTATAGATAACATGGATAGTGGTATGGCATTTACCTATAACACAAAGAGTAAAAGTATAGGTAACATAGATAGTGGAATGATATTTACATATAACACAAACAGTAAAAGTATAGGTAACATGGATAGTGGTATGGTATGTACATATAACACAATGAGGAAAAGTATAGGTAGCATGGATAGTGGTATGGTATTTACATATAACACAATGAGTAAAAGTATAGGTAACATGGATAGTGGTATGGTATTTACATATAATGCAAAGAGTAAACGTATAGCTAACATGGATAATGGTGTGGTTTTTACATATAATGCAAAGAGTAAAAGTACAGGTAACATAGATAGTGGAATGATATTTACATATAACACAAAGAGTAAAAGTATAGGTAACATGGATAGTGGTATGTTATTTACATATAACACAAAGAGTAAAATATAGGTAACATGGATAGTGGTATGTTATTTACATATAACACAATGAGTAAAAGTACAGGTAACATGGATAGTGCTATGGTATTTACATATAACACAAAGAGTAAAAGTATAGATAACATGGATAGTGGTATGGTATTTACATATAACACAATGAGTAAAAGTATAGGTAGCATGGATAGTGGTATGGTATTTACATATAACACAATGAGTAAAAGTATAGGTAACATGGATAGTGGTATGGTATTTACATATAACACAAAGAGTAAAAGTATAGGTAACATGGATAGTGGTATGGTATTTACATATAACACAATGAGTAAAAGTACAGGTAACATGGATAGTGGAATGGTATTTACATATAACACAATGAGTAAAAGTATAGGTGACATGGATAGTGGTATGGTATTTACATATAACACAATGCGTAAAAGTATAGGTAACTTGGATAGTGGTATGGTATTTATATATAACACAAAGAGTAAAAGTATAGGTAACATGGATAGTGGTATGGTATTTACATATAACACAATGAGTAAAAGTATAGGTAACTTGGATAGTGGTATGGTATTTATATATAACACAAAGAGTAAAAGTATAGGTAACATGGATAGTGGTATGGTATTTACATATAACACAAAGAGTAAAAGTATACGTAACATGGATAGTGGTATGGTATTTAAATATAACACAATGAGTAAAAGTATAGGTAACATGGATAGTGGAATGATATTTACATATAACACAAAGAGTAAAAGTATAGGTAACATGGATAGTGGTATGGTATTTACATATAACACAAAGAGTAAAATTATAGGTAACATGGATAGTGGTATGGTATTTACATATAACACAAAGAGTAAAAGTATAGGTAACATGGATAGTGGTATGGTATTTACATATAACACAAAGAGTAAAAGAATAGGTGACATGGATAGTGGTATGGTATTTACATATAATGCAAAGAGTAAAAGTATAGGTAACAGAGATAGTGGAATGATATTTACATATAACACAAAAAGTAAAATTATAGGTAACATGGATAGTGGTATGGTATTTACATATAACACAAAGAGTAAAAGTATAGGTAACATGGATAGTGGTATGGTATTTAAATATAACACAATGAGTAAAAGTATAGGTAACATGGATAGTGGAATGATATTTACATATAACACAAAGAGTAAAAGTATAGGTAACATGGATAGTGGTATGGTATTTACATATAACACAAAGAGTAAAATTATAGGTAACATGGATAGTGGTATGGTATTTACATATAACACAAAGAGTAAAAGTATAGGTAACATGGATAGTGGTATGATATTTACATGTAACACAAAGAGTAAAAGTATAGGTAACATGGATAGTGGTATGGTATTTACATATAACACAAAGAGTAAAAGAATAGGTGACATGGATAGTGGTATGGTATTTACATATAATGCAAAGAGTAAAAGTATAGGTAACAGAGATAGTGGAATGATATTTACATATAACACAAAAAGTAAAATTATAGGTAACATGGATAGTGGTATGGTATTTACATATAACACAAAGAGTAAAAGTATAGGTAACATGGATAGTGGTATGGTATTTACATGTAACACAAAGAGTAAAAGTTTAGGTAACATGGATAGTGGTATGGTATTTACATATAACACAATGAGTAAAAGTATAGGTAACATGGATAGTGGTATGGTATTTACATATAACACAAAGAGTAAAAGTATAGGTAACATGGATAGTGGTATGGTATTTACATGTAACACAAAGAGTAAAAGTTTAGGTAACATGGATAGTGGTATGGTATTTACATATAACACAAAGAGTAAAAGTATAGGTAACATGGATAGTGGTATGGTATTTACATATAACACAAAGAGTAAAAGAATAGGTGACATGGATAGTGGTATGGTATTTACATATAATGCAAAGAGTAAAAGTATAGGTAACAGAGATAGTGGAATGATATTTCCATATAACACAAAGAGTAAAATTATAGGTAACATGGATAGTGGTATGGTATTTACATATAACACAAAGAGTAAAAGTATAGGTAACATGGATAGTGGTATGGTATTTACATATAACACAAAGAGTAAAAGAATAGGTGACATGGATAGTGGTATGGTATTTACATATAACACAAAGAGTAAAAGTATAGGTAACATGGATAGTGGTATGGTATTTACATGTAACACAAAGAGTAAAAGTATAGGTAACATGGATAGTGGTATGGTATTTACATATAACACAAAGAGTAAAATTATAGGTAACATGGATAGTGGTATGGTATTTAAATATAACACAATGAGTAAAAGTATAGGTAACATGGATAGTGGTATGGTATTTACATATAACACAAAGAGTAAAAGTATAGGTAACATGGATAGTGGTATGGTATTTACATGTAACACAAAGAGTAAAAGTATAGGTAACATGGATAGTGGTATGGTATTTACATATAACACAAAGAGTAAAATTATAGGTAACATGGATAGTGGTATGGTATTTTCATATAACACAAAGAATAAAAGTATAGATAACATGGATAGTGGTATGGTATTTACATATAACACAATGAGTAAAAGTATAGGTAGCATGGATAGTGGTATGGTATTTACATATAACACAATGAGTAAAAGTATAGGTAACATGGATAGTGGTATGGTATTTACATATAACACAATGAGTAAAAGTATAGGTAACATGGATATTGGTATGGTATTTACATATAACACAATGAGTAAAAGTATAGGTAACATGGATAGTGGTATGGTATTTACATATAACACAAAGAGTAAAAGTATAGGTAACATGGATATTGGTATGGTATTTACATATAACACAATGAGTAAAAGTATAGGTAACATGGATAGTGGTATGGTATTTACATATAACACAATGAGTAAAAGTATAGGTAACATGGATAGTGGTATGGTATTTACATATAACACAATGAGTAAAAGTATAGGTAACATGGATAGTGGTATGGTATTTACATATAACACAAAGAGTAAAAGAATAGGTGACATGGATAGTGGTATGGTATTTACATATAACACAATGAGTAAAAGTATAGGTAACATGGATAGTGGTATGGTATTTACATATAACACAAAGAGTAAAAGAATAGGTGACATGGATAGTGGTATGGTATTTACATATAACACAATGAGTAAAAGTATTGGTAACATGGATAGTGGTATGGTATTTACATATAACACAATGAGTAAAAGTATAGGTAACATGGATAGAAGTATGGTATTTACATATAACACAATGAGTAAAAGTATAGGTAATATGGATATTGGTATGGTATTTACATATATTGCAAAGAGTAAGAGTATACATCATACAAGAGACCTGGATGACCTCGGTGATGCTATAGTAAGAATATTTAATAAGGAGCTAAACCTTATTTTGAAAACTGTAATAAAAATAAAGAGTTACTTTAATAACATAATAGTAAAATAAAAAATATAGGATGGTAAAGAAGGCAAAAGAAAAAGTTATCAATTTAACCAATGCAAGTACAGACTAGAAATGGATTCCTTTAAAATGCATAATTATGTCATCAGGATTTCATCAAAGGAACTTTCAGTATAATATATTTAGCACTATGTCAGTCATATAATTGTTGTAGGTAAATTAGAGAGGAGTCTCTGGGAATGGATTTATGAACATTGTTTTGATATTGCTAAACAAAGCAGAAAAACAAACACGAATAATAAAGTAAGTAGATGCGTTACTACTTGTGACAATTTTTTCAAAATTTAGATTTTGCATAATCAAAAGGGTTGTAAAGAATCCTTCTAGGGGATACTGAAAGAACTGATAAAACACATGGAATTATTATGGCAATTGTACCTAAATGCTCATGTCTCCTAGGAATTAATCAACCAGATTTCATTTCACTACATAGTCTCTAAATTTCTGGGTTCAATTCACATCTCAGGTGACTGATGAAGTGGCAGGAAGTGATGGGTGTCACCATCCCAATGAAGGTGGGCTGCCCTGTGAGTTTCTACTGTAACAGTCCCTGGTGACGGCTCTATATGTCACTGTTGGGAGGTGTGATTCAAAATGGGACATGTTTGAAACATTGCTGAACTGCCACAGAGGCAGGGCAATACACTACACATCTCAAGTGCATGCCAGCCTTCCAGACATTGCACAGGGTCTATGAGGAATGGGAAAAGGGAGAAACATGATAGGTCATAAGCACAAAAATCCCTTAGATTGAAGTTAGACAACAGTGAGCCCCTCCCAGGGTACTCTTAAAATCCTCACTGGCCCATCTAAAAAATGTGGACATTAGATTGGCAGTTAATTGGAGTGCTGGTAGGCTCAGTGAATCACATGGGATATGGGGGCAGCTGTCAGAATGACAGATGAGATAAATAATAAAAAGTGCTGTGAAATTAATATCTATGAGGTTATAATGTATGTATTTATATGTAATTGATGTAATTGGTTTTAATGTCAATGCATTCAGTAATTGATAATGTTTAAAGCATTCTGAGGGTTATTTGATCATGTTTTTTAAATTTTCAATTTAATATTGCTTTTTTTAAAAATACTTTACGGATGATGTATGTCATTATGTTTTTTAAAAAGTTGTTTAATGCTGTGTGTCTTATATAAAATTGTTCAGAAGTTTCATGTATTGCAAAAGAAAGTGCTAAATGTATTTAATACAGTTTGTCATTGTATTTGAAAAGATAATTGATTTAACTGTATCATTCTGGACAGCTGAAATCTTTAACAGATCAAATATAATTCATGACTATCATGACTAACTACAGGGAAATGGAGACAGCAGTGGTTAGATGAATGTGGGAAATTTGGAAAGAGAAATACTGAGAAGCACTACATAATAAGATATAGAAAATGAAGAAGGTGTGTAGACAATTTTGAAACAGCTACATATACTGAAAATGTCAGACATATTTTTTTTATTTGTAATAATATATTTGACATGATTTTCTTTTAAAAACGTTTAACTTTCATGTGAAAGCATTGAACTAAGATACATTGCAGGGGTTATTTACTATGCCAAATATTGGCCCCTAACAGATGTAAGTTATTGTATATAAAACATTTATGCAGAGAGTTCCTTGGAGTTATTCCTCAGAACAAAATCTGTTATTTTCTCATCAAGACTAAAATATATTTAATCCACTTCCGAATGAACTATTTTCTCCTTCTGAAATAGTTTCTATGGCAAAGGTAAAATATTTTATCTACAGTTAAAGGAAGACCCAGCAAGATCCATAGATAGTTTCTGGTCTGCATATTAAATCCAGCAAAGAAGCCATTTAATTTGAGGTAGCTGCAATTACCAGTTTTGGACCTAAATGAGGTCCAGTACACTGTGCAGGGGCAATGCTCAGGGCTCCCTCCTAGGCAAACTTACACAGAGTAAGGTGAACCAAGACCAATTAGGGAACTGTTGAAACATCAGTAAAGAGTTTATTATGAGGCATTCTGTGTATCCTAGAAAAGTGAAATGTAGGCAAAACTGAGGCACGGGGTAGTCAGACCGAAGGGCAGACAGTAAGGTGGCAGGTCCGCAGAAGAAGTGTTATAAACCACCACAGCTGTAAACCAGCATTTCATGGGGCAGATGTGAGTGACCAGCATGATGGTATCAATGGACAGCATAGTGGTTTAGTAGTAAGGTTTTTGCATCCAACCTCCTGGGTCTGGGATTCAGTCCTGACTTCTGGTCACTATCTCTATGAAATACAAATATTCTGTGTGGTCTGCCTCCAGGTACTCTAGCTTTCTTCCATTTTCCAAAAACTTGCATTTGGTTGGCTACACCATATTGCTTAAATATACTTGTATTTGCTGTTATCTTGGCCGAAAGGTGTCTGTGGACTAGCCAACTAACTTATTTAGTAACACACTAAATAAATAAACCTTAACTTCAGCAGTTCTCACCAATTTCACTGAAATATATAGATGTTCTCATTCATTCATCTCATCCAATGGTTAGAAAGGTCCTAGTTTAATGATGCTGAACAAATTCTTTTAACGTCCAGAAGGTAACATTATATTTACTGGGGAAATTTAAATTTTAAGCAATGATTTCTTTACACAGTCATCTTCTACCTCATGCGTTAATATCTGCTCAAACTTACAAACCTAATCATTAAATGAAAACTATGAAGCACTTTGGCAAAGGAATTGCATATTACCAGTATTATAAATCACTATTTGCTACAGGCAAGACAGTTTTACTCTTGACAGTTTTCATTGTTGTCATCTTAGCTTTAAAGCCTAGGCTGTCTTTACAAAAATAAGGCAACTCACATTGTTATAAAAGAAAAGCGTTTTCCATCCATGTGAAGTGAAGAGCTTTTCCATTAGCTTTTCAACAATTTTGCACAGTAAATATTTATGAATAAAGTTAACAGGAAGCAAATGTAGGCAATTTAGTCATAGCTGTTACGAACTTACTACACGTAAAACCATTTTATTTTATCTGCCACCTAGTCGCATTCAGCTCATTTCAGAACCTGTTCATTATTTGAATAATATGATTTAACCTAAATGCACTGGCAAAAAACCTTTCTTATTCCTGATAAGTGACTGTCCCTCTTCCGAAATAACTTTTAATAATGCACTTTTAATATGGCCAAATATTACAGTGTTTATTTATGGTTCATGTCTGCCTGTTACCTCACTCACAGGGTTCATCCTAAGACATTTAATCAGCACGTTTGTACTCTGCTTGTAGAAATGATCACTTGGTGCAGAAAATGCTTTTATTTTATATTTTTCTTGAAATCTGTAGTCATTGTATATCAGTGCTATAATAGGTTTTGGATTTCATACGTGCACGTGGGACTCAGCCCATCGCTCCTGCGTAGTAGGCGTACCTTTCTTTCCACATGCTGACTCAGCACTTAAGTAATTAATTGATCAATGACTGAATGTCTTAGTCTGATTGGTTTGCTGATGTGCTTATTGATTTCTCTCTTTAAAACCTTTCTGACCACAGAAGCTTCCTTTTATGAACTGTTGAGCTGAGTACTGCAAAGTTAAAACCGCAGTGATGAGATTAGATTCTGAGCTTAGATGCATTACCCAGTCCCTGATTTCTTGTTCAAAATACAAGAGAAAAACAAAGTCTTAAAACTGTATTACAGCCATGCAGTTACGGCAACCTCTTTAGCATGACTTTATGCCTTTTCCAGAAGTCCATATATAATGCACTAGGTGAAGGTCTCATTCTAAAGACAGAGCTTTCATACATATACCACCACTGAGCGCACGGACTTTAAACAGTAACCGATACTGAAGTACTAAAAAATGCTTTATGCAGAGTGGAAGTTATAGCTTCTAACTGCATGATATGTATGGGATGTGAGAAAACGCTTTTTTAATAATAGCTGAATTAGAAGTAGTCATTTTCACCTCAAATAAATATGTCCAGGATGAACCAGAGATTTTCCTGGGATAGATGATAAAGAAATGTAAACTTGCAGTGCCCCAACAGTAAAATTTATTCAGTTTCAAGGAACTGTCTTGTAACACTCAAGGGATACCTGTCTTACTTGCTGGCAGACATGATACCAGTTTCCAGGTTTCAGAAACTAAAATATCAGAGGAGGCTACTTGGGTGTTACAATACAGTGACCGGATATCATTTTAAGGCATGGAGAATAACAAAATATTTCAGTGTCACTCACAACTTCTGTTATCTTGATGTAGTCCATGCAATGAATAGCATGAGTTCAAGAGATGGCTGCAGGGGCATATAGAAGGTACTATATCACCTACAATGGCATCACTGCACATCCAGGTTGGAAGATTATATGTAAGAACAATCTATTTGTGTCTGTGTTCTCTACCTCCAACTAGATCCCAATTACACTGATTCCTCTCATGTCAGTATGTAGCCTTCACCCAGAATGCCAGTGTCATAATAACCATTCCTGGGGAGGGTGGTCCAACCTGATACACTGCTTATAAGAAGAAAGCCTGACAAGATGTGAAAAACTGAAATAAGATGGGGTGTCAGTGGTTCTGCCCCACCCTCAAAATATAAACACCTCGGCAAGTTATGCTATTATTTATGCAGCCTTATTGACTAAAATGACATATATTTTCTTTTCATATTGACCGGCTTTTTTAAAAGTTCCACTAGCCATTTAAACCTTTGCTATGTCACCTGTAAATATGGGGTTATATATCTGAATGTCTAACAGTTAACTTCTTGTCATGAGGTTGTTTATGACACATATGCTCGAGCCGAGCATAATTTCTTGAAGATTGACTGCTATTGTACCATTCATTGCATTACATAGGAGTGTTCTGCAGCGGCAAAGTGTGCATTGCATTCTACCTTCTGCAAGATGGCCAACCCTGAAGAAAGTATTAAAAGTTTTTCATTGATTGCCACCAATTAATTGCTTTTTTTCTCTGAGACGCATCAACCTCTTAAAATCTGACAATGATAATAAAGAAATGAGGGGTATGTTCGGGTGAAGCCACATACGGGTTGGTTGTACAATTTTTAATTGTGTTCTCTTTGCTTGTTTTTGTATAAGCTTGAGTATATGCACTTTGACAATATTTGTATAAGAGCTGTAAGCTGTCAGCTGTAAGCAATATTTGCAGTGCATTTGTGGTACCAGTTTCAAGGAGTCATAGCAGATCTCTCTGAAACATTTTGCTATTTCCAGGTAAAATTTCTGGGACAGTGAATGTTGATACTTGTTTATAACCTGCAATTAGATGAAAATATAAGGAAAACGCTCAAATTTGATATTCTAATGCTCAGTCCACAACTGTAGGTAACATTCTCTTCCTTTCTTTTAAGCGTATGAACCTATTCTCAAAGGGTTAAAGCTTTGATGCTAATTTAGTCAAGCTTTAGAAATGTTCTTTTTCATAAGATTTTAGTAATATTTTCACTTACTTTGGTTTCACAAGAAAGTTTAAATCTACCCATCACCTTTGGCATTTTTTTTAGTTTATTTATTATTTTAATGAGGTATGGCCACTGGACACGTGCCGCTTTTCAGGGATGACCCGGGAATACTATCAGATTAAGTGACTTTTTCAGAATCACAGAGGAGGCAGGTGAAAACTCTTACTGGAAAATACAACACTTACCTGTCCAGAGACCCTTGCTGGTCCAGAAACACTGACACCAGCATAGTATGCAGGAGATTTTTGATTCATGCCCCATACAGAAGCCAGTAGTATCATTTCACTACTAACAGTAGGCAAATGAGATGGAATGTATCATACCTTGGACCCTGGGAAACAGCAAGATGCATGTCAACAATTCAGCACCTTAACACTTTAAAATAACTGCCAAACTGTGTAAAAATACATGCAAAATCCCTCAGGCATGATTAAAAAGGTGATTACAAGGTGGGATTATTAGACGAATGTGAAAAAAAATTAAAAGAGATTTATGGATAGGGGCCATGATAGCATGTCAATCCATCAAAGGCGATTTCATTGAATGCAAAGAAACTGAGTGGGAGGTGCACGGTGCATTGTCCCTGCCAAAAAAAAAAGGTTTCAGTGTTCACAGAAGGTGGTTTTGGTGAACTGTTTTCATTTTATTTCTATTCAACAAAACCACCTTTGATGGACCAGTTTGTATCCAGTGCCTATCTGTGTACTTTTCTGAGTAAAATTAAGAAGACAAAATTGGAAGAAAACAATGATAACCACTGTGGCCTTGTTTTAGGATGAGCAATAAGCTGTAGTAAGGGCACAATCAATTCTACTTTTTTCTGAAACTAGCATAGAAGAGAAAGTGTTTTGGGGAAAGGTCATCTGCTAAAAATAATGACCCTCAAATCAGCAAAAGACACACAGCAACTAGACGTGTATTCAAAATCAAGTACTGGCAAAAGATGTACACATTTTTATTTTGTTTTATTTGACATTTGTTGACCGGGATAGTCTGACTGAGCAGAAGCCCTTTTTCAGTGGAGGCCTGGGGAGAAAAGCTCCACAGTAAAATAAGCAATAAGCATTGTAGAATAAGGCAGATACAGCATTTAGTATATAATAAAACAAACTAGCAAGTTTATTAACAGTCACACAGTATGATGAGCACTGATCAAATAGCGACTAAAGAAAATCTTTCAGGGGTAACCCATTAATAATGAAACACCAAAACCTTCTTTTGTCACTTAACAAAATTCCTCTATGTACCCCACCACCACCATTTTAAGGGCACAACACTGAGATTTCATAATTGTGGGTAAAAGGCACATTCATAGCACTATGATCTCACACAACTCCGACTCACGTAATACCCCAACCTTCTCCAAACACATGTAAGACAGAAACAAATTTCCCCACCACAAATTCACTCCAGCACAAATTATACCAGCAGAAATAACTAAGTACCACTTAGGACCATGAATTCAGTGCTGGCATTAACAGAATTACAAAACAATCAAATGCCAGCACAGTGCCATAACTAAACGCATGCCGACAATGCAGCTACCATACCCTTAACATTTAAAGATATACACTGCAAACTCTTCAACAGTCTGTACAAATTCACGTATCCAGTACATAACAAACATTTAGCCAGTCACCCTCAGATCGTTCAACAGAGCATACACACATCTGTGTCTTAGCTTTTACTCATAACATTTGCATATGGTCAACCAAATGTGCAGTCGACGAGTCACACTATACCTATAGCAACACTCCTTTAAAAATACTCCTTCAGCAAGCAGTAGTAGCTATGAATTCACATTATCCTCCATTAGTGAATAAACTGAATGAGATGAAAATGTTTCTGAAGAAAACAGTTACTGGGGACATTATCACACATACTGTTTTTAACACAAAGTGAAACAGAATCAAATTTGTGGACAGTTTATAGAGTGAAGTGCCTGAAGGGATTGGTAACTTGTGATTTGGATGAAAGTATGATTGGAGGGGGCAGGATGGTGAAGAAAGTTTGGGATTGATAAAAGTAAATAGGAATGAGCGCCAGGTAATGAGGAAGAGTGGGACAGCACTGAGGCAACATGGATGGGGTGACCATCAGGGTACAGGAGTATACTAAATAGGAAGCACAGAGGAGGTGTAAAGGAAAGTGAGAAAAAGTTACAAAGGTAGGTGAAGGCAGAGCAGCTGTAGAGCAGACAAAGGATATAGCCATTTAATGTGCGACTAAAACAATTAGAGGAGTTACAGGACAAGACTTAATTTGAAAGGACACCTGCAAAATGGTGGCAATGTGAGAGATACAAGAAAGCTGCTGTCTTAGAAAGTTAAGGAATATAAGAAACAAGAATTGGTGAGCAGCATATAAGATAAGCTATATAAAACAGCAGTAAACATTAGAGAAATCTGAGAAGTGTCTGGGGTGTTTTACAGTAGCCTGTATGCAGCTGTTGACAAAAGAGCATACAAATTTCAAATGAATATTAAGGGCCAGTTTCAGCCCTCAAAGACAGGATATCCTTGCATGGTGGTGAGATAGAGAAAGGTCATTGCCACATTAGGACACATGAGTGGTGGTAAGGTAGGAGGTCCAGACGGATTCCCATTGGATTTTAATAAAATAACTTCTTACTAAACAGAGGATATGCTGTTTAGACTGTTATATCAAGGGAGTCATTCTGTACACTTAAGAAAGCAGTGGAAGTAATGTTCCTAAAAGGTAAAGTGGGCCCTGATGATCTAGCAAAGTTTCACCCCACATCCCTGTTCATGAGGACACTGATGGCCAGAATAATGTCAATCCTGTCCAAAGTGATTCCAGGTCCTAAGGCAGGTTTTGTGAGGTGATAGTTATCAATAGATTACTGCAGGGTATTTTTGAATTTCACAAAATAAACTGAAAAGGAAGCGAATGACCAAGATGGTGTTGTATTAATGGATATACAGAAAGCCTTTTCATGTTAACAGCTGGAGTTTCTTCTAAGAGCTGATGAACAGAGGATTGATTAATGGAAGGTTTATGTGAGAAGTATTGGTGTCATTTAACAGTCCTTGCATATGGATTACAGTATATAGAACTTCACTGACCAAGTTAAATTATGAAGGGGAATACAGCAGTGATCCCATCTCTCCCATGCACTTCGAACTGTTATGAAGTTTTATTGCAAGGAACAAGCAGGCAAGTAGAATAGCAGTTAGAAAATGTTCACATATGACTCAATGCTGCTATTGGATAATGTAAGGGGCATGTGTCGCTCGTCTGGTCAGGATAAAACCGACAAACATTCGTGGGTTCTATTCAAGCAGCTTTATTACACATAAACACATCAGAAATGAGGCTTTGTAACTTAAACTTAAATAAACTTAGAAACAGACTGACTACTGCACTCATACATGTTAACACTCTGGCTGTTCTCTCAAAATGGCACTGCTATCTGCACATGCTCTGTATTTATATACACCCCAAACTATTAAAATACACTCTCCAATTTCAACCTCAGCCCCTCTGCACTTCAATGGCTCTGAAGCTATTTACAGGACCATCAATAATCTGTAAAATGGCTTAATGTCCTATCCCACCTTCTTCCCATCATACTAGAAGTACCTTATGGCTCAGTTCTTGGGCCACTACACTTCACTATTTTTACAAAAACCTCCATAGTGCTACCCTACTGGCTTCAAATATCCAATATGCAGATGACACAACACTTATATGTGCTGCTAATAACCTGCAGCACCTCCATCATATAACCCCAAAATCAGTCTCAGATACTGAGCTATGGATCTCTAACCATCAGCTCACACTCAACCCCAGTAAAACAAAACTCATGATCGTCCAACCCACAAGACCCCTCCCCATCATCTTTTACATTACAGCTAGGAATAATACTAAAATGATTGCTGATTCACAAACAAAACTAATAGGTGCAATAATAGATAACAACCTAAGATTTAACCTACATATACCACAAACAATTAAGAAAGTTAACAAAAACACGGGTACTCTGCAGAAATAAAAAGTATCTAACACCTCTAGGGTTGCTGTTGCTTGAACCCATCTTCTATCAACACTGCTGTATGCTTCCCCAATTTTCACTAACCTTAAAAAGACAGATTTAATTAAACTTAAAACATGCTGCAATAAAATAGATACATTTCCAACTGACTGCCCACATCATACCCACCACTGTCACTCCTTAAAAAACTCTCCTGGTTAGAACTCCCACAACTTTTATCCTATAACCAATTAAACTTGGCACACAAACTAGTACAGCAACCTGAAAAAAAGCTGCCCTTCTAAATATTCTCCAGCCCCATACCACAAATCGAAGTCTTTGCTCAACAAATGAATCTCTACTACACATGTCCAAATCCACTAATATGGCAGGGGACTCACAATTTTCTCATTATGTAGCAACAAAGCAGAATTCATTAAGTCACAGCATCAAAACCAACACAAATACCAACCAATTCAAAAAGATTCTTAAAAATGATCTTAATGACTCCTGGCTTTATTCCTGTACTGCTCCAGGCTAACTAGCTTTAATAGCTTCTGGACATACTTTTTCTTCTTCCCTGACCGCCCCCTAATCTGTGCACTCTCTTATGTCTAGATAATCTCTGACCTCATCTTTTTCTATCCAATTGCCCCCTACAAACCCTTCCTCATATTACTTTGAGAAACTACAATGTCTCCATTACAATAAGCAAAGGTTTTGTATAATCTCTGTATGTGGAGCTTTTCTCCCCGGGCCTCCACTGAAAATGGGTCTTACCAGTCAAGAGTTTCCTGGTAAACAAATGTAAAATAAATAAAATAAATGAATTATATGCACCTGCTACGTCTGCAAATGCTTCTTAAAGGTACATACACATGCTTTAATCTACATCCTCCCTCTTTGAGAAATAGTCCTTCTATGAAATGACAGTATTCAATGACATGCAATTTGCAGAAATACTCTTTTGACATGCAGTTATACATAACTAATTATTTGACATGCAGTCATACAGACACATATAAAACAATCATGTCCAGGTTGCTGTGGATTTTACATGGTCTAAAAATAAGACCTGAACCTGTTACATAAGTCAGTATTTAATCTAGCAATGGGGACTGTCTTCAAGGAATGTTCAACTTTGGGGACATCTGGGACATCATCAGGAATGGGAATAGATACTGCAGCATGTTCTCCAGTATGAACATTGTCAGGGTTTCTCTGAGATCTAGAGTCTGTATCACAGGTACAACGCTGCAATATTTTTTCTGATACAGGAATAAGATGTTTGTGGTTTCTCCTGTACTCTATACCCTCAGATTCCACTAAGTAGAATCTTGGCTTGGTACATCAATTTGATCAAAGCCTTTTGCAGTATGCATCCTCACTGACTCTCCTTCTTTTAATAGATGAAGAATTCTGCCCCTTTTATCCTAGCTGGACTTCAGAGAAGAACGCTTCTTAAAAAGTTGGGCTTTGATTGCTCTGTTGTTTTTACCTTTAGGCACCAACAAACTAGAACTGATAGGCAAGGTTGTTCTTCTTTGCCTAGACAGAAGTCTCTGAGCAGGTGAGCCTAGTTGGTTGTCATGGGGTATATTTCTGAGACTGAGTAAATTCAAGAATCTATCAGTATTGTCACACTTTGACCTTTCTTGTAATTGCTTTGCACTCTAGTCAAATGGCCTTGCTGAACATGCAGTACAAAGAAATTCAGGAGTGCTAGGAACATGGATAAAGTCCCATTCTTTAACAAATCTCTGAAACAATTGACTGGTAAACTTAGAACCATTGTCAGAAATAACTTTGTGTGGACTACCATAGACTGAGAAATGACGTTTCATCTTAGTAATAGCACTGGACATTAGGTTAGGTAGCAAATTGATTTAAAAAAAGTTGGAATAACAGTCTACCAACATTAAATAATGTTGACTGTTCCACTGAAATATGTCAGTTGCTACAGTTGACCAAGGTAGTTCAGGAATTTGGCTTAGCTGAAGTGGCTCGTTTTGCAAATGTGGCTTAGCACTGTTGCACACTGAACAAGAAGAAAGCACTCTATCAATGTCTTTTACTATAGGGGGCCAAAATGCTAGTCTTCTTGCCCTTCTTTTTGTAAACTCAGAACCTGCATGGCTACAGTATGAAATCTGAATGTATTCATATTGTAAGGAAGTAGGAACAGTACCTTTTGGAGCTTTGATACCATCTTCCATCAGCATCTCATCTCTGTATAGAAAGTAAGGTTGTACTTCTGGTGGTACACAGGATTATTTTGACAGCCATCCTACATTGATGAAGTGGTTGAGCTTTTGCAAAACTGGATTAGTCTATGTATGATCTCTCAGCTCATAAAGTCTTGTGGTAGAAAAATTGCGCACTTCCATGACATCAAAATCAAAATTCTCTGCATCAAGCTGTTCCATAATATTTTTGGGTGATCTGGATAAGGTATCAGCCAGATAAAGAAGTTTACCATTTGCATACACCATTTTGAAATTATACTTTTGCAATTTAAGCATCAGTGTAGTCCTGCTGGAGTGGAATGCATGGGCTTCTTTAAAATATTGACTAGAGGTTGATGGTCAGTTTCTATCTGGACTGCTCGGCCATAAATATAATCATGGAACTTCGAGCATGCAAACACAATTGTCAAAAGTTCCTTCTCAATTTGAGAATACTGCATCTCAGTTTGGCTATGAGTTCTAGATGCAGAGGCAACAGGTATGCCCTCTTGAAGAATAACTGTGCTAAGACTGAACTTTGAAGCATCACAGGAAAGAACTACTGGTTTGTGGACATCATAGTATCTTAATGTAGGAGGGTTAGCAATTTGCTGTTTGAGGTTATCAAATGCTCTCTGATGTTGCTCTAACCATGACCATACAACATTTTTTTGCATGTCAGCTCTCTCAAAGGTGCTGATAACTCACTAAAGTCAAAGATAAAGTTGCCCAAATAATTAAGTATACCAAGAAAATGCTGTAGAGCTTGAACATTGTCTGGAACTGGCATCTCAAGAATGGCTGCTTGCTTGGAAGGGTTTGATGATAAAACTGTACTGCTAAAAAAATGACCTATACAATTATCTTCTGGTAGTCTGAATTTATACTTCAGAGGACTGAGCTTTAAGTTAACTTCAAATGCTCTGGCAAGAACTTTCCTGAGGTTTCTGTCATGCTCTGCTTCACCATCATCTCCAACAAGTAAATCATCAACTACTATTGCACACGGGTAGCCTGATAAAATTTGCTCCATTGCACGCTGAAAGACTTCACTGGCAGAATTTATTACAAATGGCACCCTCACAAATCTGTATCTAACAAATGGGGTATTGAATGTAATCAGTAGTGAAGATTTGCGATCAAGCATTACTGGCCAAAATAAACTCCTTGTATCTAAGATAGAATAAACAGTGGCATTTGGCATGAGGATTGCAATTTCCTTGACTGTATGCATATGGTGATGAGGTCTTTTTAATGCCTTATTCAGGTCTTTTGGGTCAATACATATTCTGATTTCATCTGAATTTTTCTTATGAGCAGATACCATGGAAGATACCCACTAAGCTGATTCTGTGACTGGAAAAATCACACCTCGCTGCATTATTTTGTCTAATTGGAACTTGACTTTGTCCTGCATTGCTATTGAAACTCTTCATGCTGGTCTGACCACTGGACTGAACTCTGGGTCTACTTTCATTAAGTACACAACTGGATGCTTGCCTAGCTTGTCGAACACATCAGCATACTCTGAGAAAATAGTATCAGTAAAAATGGAACTGGGATTTGTGCTTACATGATGTGGTTCTTTGAGGCACAGTATACTAACCTCGAAAAAGGGCATAGCAAAATTAATTTAAAACGGGTGGCGAAAGCCAAACACACTCTGGCTAGGCTTATAAATGCCCTAGGGCAGATAGCCTAGTATGAACCTATGAACCTATGAACCTATGTTTATGTATAAAACAGTCAAGGAAGCAGATAAATTTATAATTAAACTATTAGAGAGCTACACAAGACACTTTGGTATCATCATGATGGCACACAACTGAAGATAACAATGAAAGAGGAGGGACATGACAAAAAGATAAGGGCACACAGTTTGGCCTAGATTATAGACAGTATTTTTTTCATGGAAGGACTAGAACATAAATGGAACAAGTCACATGGCTGGAGGTGGGGTATATGAACATAAAGTGTGTCAAAAAGGCATGGCACTGGTGGTCCACCATGAGAAATGGCATAACAGGATGAAATGAGTAAGAGAGAAAGAAATGAGAAATACTAGCTGTGCTTATAGGGCTAGTGAGAGTACAGCTTCTCTTTTTCACTGCTGTGTACAAGAATATTAAGTAAATGAATGCTTGAAACTAGTGCATAAAGTTAATTTTCAACATATTCCTAGCAGGTATGCTTAATACAGTTTATAAAACCCTTCAAGTGAACATTTATTCAAACACAGCTGAGGAAAGATAAATATAGCAAACCTTTGAACTCTGCCGCTGTTCTTTGATCTATACTAAACAAGGTAAATGATACAAAAGCTACTTTGAAAATGTTAATTTGGCCTCTTATGATTTTTTATAGAAAAACGTTTTCACTATAATGAAGAGGATATGCCTAGAATAATCCTAAACCTGAAGGTTTCAAATTCAAAAGGGTAAACGCTGAACTACCACAACGATGCCAGGGCATTATATATTCTATTTACAAGTGCATGCTAGCAAGCAATGATAGATGGGACTTTAGCATGACACAACTGTCACTTAGCACTACAGATTTATTTATTTATTTATTTGTTTATCTGATTTACTCATCATCAAGTTTGTTTAGGAACACTGTTGCAATTATTAGATACAACAATTCCACAGTGAACTAAGATTTAAAGTTTGCAGAGAAAAAAAATTCCCTTTAGAATATAAACAATGCCAGGTCCACATGAAATGTAACGAGTTATACTGGGAAACATGCCAGCTAAATATGCCTTATTTGCAATCCACCCCCACCCCAAACTCTGTAATTTCAGGGTATGTAAACAAGACTCTTTAGTGTTGCCCAAGTGCCCTGGGAACTTTTTAGTGAAGCTGTCACATCCATCAGCTCGTCTGTATAAAAGAGGACGATTCTACTGACAAAGGCACAGATTACATGAAGTGATTAACCCCAAAGTCTGCAGGAGTAAGTTTCATTAGGATGTTCTTATTCTCTGCATATAAGCATCCCATTCAAACTGGAAGAAAAAATATAGTAAACAGTCTCTCGCTCTCTTTTCTGTCTCTTTTCCCTCTCTCTGCAACACACTCAAAGAAATAGACACACACACACACACACACACACACACACACACACACACACACACACACACACACACACACACACACACACACTCACACACACACACTCACACACTCACACACTCACACCTAAATCAGAATGAAACAGAGTGCCCAAGATGCCTATAAATGTCTAAGACTTGTTGCCTTCAATGTACACTGAAGACTGACCCTGCCTAATCTCATTCTGTCAAACAAGTTTTAGCTTTCCAGCTACTATATTTATAAAAAATATAGAAACTGATATAGGTTTTCCTGCTGCAGTTATCTAGCACTAGATTTTGCCTTGTTCTCTTCATAAATCAGCAGTAATGTGTCTGCTAGATATGAATTTCATGCAGTTCCAGTGAAAGCATTGCCACTACTATTTTCTGGCTTGTACACTTGTTATGTCCTCTACTAACAGCTCTGGCAGCATTTACCTCCTGCTCTGCTGCACAACATGGGTCTCTAGCTAATAATAAATACGAACAGTTTCTAGAACAGAAAGAAAAAAATAACTCCAGGAAATCAATGCAGACCCTGGGTTCTCACTCAGGCTGTACAATGTTGATGCCTAGCTAGAGAATCCTAAAAATGGAACATATTGTACCCCACAGCCCCTTTGTATTATTAGGTACTACTTAAAGCATAACGTTGATCCCTCAGCAGAACCCCAGCTTCGAATACCACAATCAAAAGGCAATTGGGGGAATAATAACACCTGCTCCACATACAATTTATAGTTTGATAACTATGTCATTAAGAGGTATTGCCCACCACATGTAGGCTAACAAACATCGTGGGACACAAAGACACTGAGGATAACTTTGCCACCTCATAGTACTTTGTCTCCTCATTTGGTCATTGGGTGTAGACCCTTCTGTGTGGCATTTCTATGGCTTCACTGTGCCTGAAACAGTCTTCTCTAGAATCTCTTGTTTCTCCACACGTGTAAAAAACATGCTGACAAGTGAATTAATGAGCCTTCAGATTGCATGTGGCTATGTGCATTGTGTTTAAAATTACTATTTCCAAGACAAGTTCACTATTTTAAGTTCCCCCGTCTGCCACCATAGGCTCCAGTTTTCTTACAACGATGAATAGTAATAAGGAGGTACTGGAAAATGAACAAATGAATGAATGTTCCTCAAGTAGTATCTCACAGATGCAGAAGTCTTCCTAGAAAATATGTAAAAAAGGAAAACTATAGATATATCCTTTTGCTCACAGATAGTCTAATGTTTCAAAGATTAAACAGGATGAGTAAAAATAAAATGTAAAATAAAAAAATGTATATATTTATACACAAAGTATAAATGTTATATCTAACTGCATAAAAGAAAATAGTTTCAGTTGATTGACTTTTGGGTTATTTGTTCAAAATGCTTCCACTGTGCCACTCTGTAACCTTATATCTCTCTCTCCCACACTTATATGTATATGCATATATCTATATGGGTCTACTTCTGTTTGTCGAAAACACAGTTTGTCGACAAACAGACGGTCGAGCCCACTTCGGCGAAAGTGCAGTTCAACGAAAGTGTACTTTTGCGAAAGCCGATTCACCGAATTGGTAAAATAAAAAAATAAAGATATTAAACACCGTTTTGCAGCCCCCATACCATTGTTACTTAAATATACTAACTCCAAGATTGCACTATAGTGGAGAAAAGGATACTGTCTTAAAATTCTTTTTTTTTTTATTTTGCTGATTCAGTGAATCAGCTTTTGTAAAAGTGAACTTTTGTTGAAGTGCACTTTTGCAAAACAAAAATGGGGTCATACTTTCCTTTTTTGAGATTATGTATTTCAATAAAGAACAGTAGACCTGTGTGTGTGTGTGTGTGTGTGTGTGTGTGTGTATATATATATATATATATATATATATATATATATATATATATATATATATATATGTATATGGATTCACTTTATAATCTCAACATACTGAAATATCGAATTCCAGTATTTTGAGATTTTAAAGCCAAAACACCAAAAAACCGAAACCCAAAACCGCGACCATTAAAGCACACACACAAATACAACTACACCTACCTCCACACAACAACACACACACACACACACACACACACACACACACACACACACACACACACACACACACAAGCCCCCCTGCACCCCCATGTGGGGGGCTGCTTGCCCCACCCCCCTTCTTATATATACTAACTCCAAGGTCGCACTAAACACCAACACACACAAAACCCACCAACATACATTCCACACCCTCCTCGCACAAACGCACATCACACAGATACAAACACCACCACTCTTCACACTGACACACACACACACACACACTCTCACTTACGTACCCTAACCCACACCTAACGCTCCCCAACACACTCCCAAACACACAAACTCTCCACAAAACCCTTAAAAACACCACACTTACCTAACGCACCATCAGTACTGCAGGTTCAACATTTCCTGGTTTGATATTCTGCAGTTTTGCACATCTGCAGATTCAACACTTTGGTCTAAAGATACTGAAATTCGACATTTCAGTATTTTGAGATTCCAAAGTGTTTCCATACATACAGACATAGATATATATATATATATATATATATATATATATATATATATATGTGTGTGTGTGGTCTGTCACACTCACACACTTATGAAGATATCAGTAAACATAAAAAAAAAAATGTCAAAACCAAAAAACATCCATCTTAAAATTTGCCTATAAGTGCTAAACATCTTGCTGATATTTGCTTGCTGTGTTTGACAATTACATATAATTACTGAATAATTTTCTCAAGATGTCTAAAATTTTTTTTCACACTACTGTATAAAGCTGAAATTTGTATTCCTTTGTATATCCTATAATAATTATTGTAACTTGCATATATTCATAAGTAACTTCTATTGTAATAAGTAACTTCTATTGTAATTTGCTTTGGAGCTTTTCTCCTCGGGTCTCCGCTGAAAACGGGTCTCTGGCCCAGCTGGACACTACCCAGTTAACAAATGAAATAAATAAAAATAAATAAAATAAAAGATCAAAGCTAAAAAACATGGAAGACTGATAAAAAAAAGTTGTTTAAATAATTTTATGCAGGGTGCAAGCCCCATCCTGCACCCCCATACCCCTTGCAACTTAAAATCACACAACAATATGAAAAGGGCAAATGCCCACTCCAGATGCACAATGATCTTAAATACCAGATAAATCAATATATAACAATGGGTTTATATTAAAACAGAAGGCAGAATAATAGTTCAGTGGTGCATACCCTTTGTCAAGATGGAAAACAAAGTTATCAGACTCTGCAGTCTACTTCCATTTTAGGTTTAATACAAAGATAATTTCAATCTGCTTCCTCCTTCAGATTTTCTTGGTTTCTTTTCAGGTTGGTAGTTCTCTTCTACAGCACACATCTCAGGACTGCTGCTGCTTCTTTGTTTGGCTTCTCCTGGGTAGGGGTCACCACAGTGGAACAATGGTCTGCAGAACAATGGGCAGTGGAGTTATACAGTTGCCAGCCCAGTGCCCAACTTTCCACAGAAGGCACATACATGCACACACTCAAACCTAGGGCAAATTTAGAGTGTCCAATCCACCACAGCATTTATTTGGGATGTGGGAGGAAACCGAAGCACCTGGAGGAAACCCACAAGACCACAGGGAGGACATGCAGACTCCACACAAAAGGCAACTCAGCTGAGAATCAAACACCAGAGCCTGTTGCTGTGAGGCAGCAACACTAACTGCTGCAGCATCATGGCCGCCCACTTCTCAGGACCGCTATCCCTGACAGAAAAATTCTACTATAGGAGAGGACAATTTCTTTCTTCTCCAGGGTCACTATTCTCCATTTTTTACTATATTATACTTACAGTAATTGCTTATTAGCCATATTGATAAAATAAACCTCCCTAACAAATAAGGAGACATCAATGCCTTTTCTTAGAGAGCAGCTCCACATTTCCTGTACAACCATATTTGCATTATTTACAAAACATAATATTAACACATGAAGAAATCCAAAAGACGTGTGCCACTAATGAAACCAATAACAAAATGAAAATGCTTAATTCAGCACAAGAAAGGTATAAACTGACATTTTATTAAAATAGAAATGAAAATAAAAAGTCCGCCAATGATGAGTGTTTTCATCCCATAAAGAGAGACTTCATCAGATGAATGTTCAAATTACAATGCAGACATCAAATACCTTTCCCCAATTCCTGCTCCCCTAGGTAACCAAATAAGTAATTAAGTATCTGACTTGAAAACTCTTATAGTCTGATTACTGTAATACAAATAATTAAATGAAAATTACATAAAAACATATAAAAATATATCCATATCCATTTTCCACCCAAACCACTTTCTTTAAACCCAGTTATTAAACCTTTGACATTTTAATTCAAACAGATCAAATTTAACAAGCATTTTAAAAACATGAATCAAAATATTATTCAAATTCTAAAGACTCATATAATAGCTTAGCTGCTATCTCATTCAAAATTGGATTCAGGGACATCTGTTTGTTTAATCCAGGGGGTAATGTGGCATTCAGCCTAAGCTGCCATATCAATTCTCTGTAATTGCTACAAATTGTAGAATGTTTCTAAAGGGCACTGGTCTCCTTTTTCATAATTATGTCGTACACATGTTCATATATTCTAGTTTTTAAGGCTGTCACTGTCTTTTCTATATAGAAAGCTGGACAGCCTTCACATTTAGCTAAATAAATTAAATAACAAGTGCCACAATTTCCATTTTTGAAAATAACCCTAGTCTGTAGCCCATTTTCCAAAATCAAACTATTTTCTTTGACTATAAATGAGCATTGTTTGCACATGCCACATGGACTTGTCCCCTTATTTGTGGATGTCATATTGAATATACCGCCTTCAATTATTTGCTTGAAAATGTTCCCCATTTTGTATGCAACCACAGGCTCTTGTCCTATCAAACCATATAATTCTTTGTTAACCTTAAAAATATTACAATTCATTTTAACAATTCCTCTAATATTGTTAGCATATTAGTTGTATTCCAAAATTAAAGCTTTTGCATACCTAAAATCTTTAACCACTCCCTCCCACACTCAGATGGCATCCTAGCAACACGTATAGCCTATAGCTTATTGTTGGGATAGAGATAATATTCGTTATTTAGCCACCTTAATTTCACACATGGCTGTGGGTTTTAAATCTAATTTGTTAAAGAAAGAAATGTTTTGTAATAGATATTTGCATTATTCCAGTAACCACCCACATTTTCAGAAGACAAACTTGGTGAAAGGGCAGGCTATACGTGTTGGCAGGATGACATCTGCATTTGAGGATGTTGGAGGTGAACTTGAGAGACTTAAGGAGATGTTCCTAAACAGGGGCTACCCTGACAAAATGGTTGCTGGAATCATTAAAGATGTTCACCAGGGTTGGGACTAAAAATTCAAACCGTTGATAGGAATAGGTTTGGAAAAACCAGATGGAGTGGTTAGAGATTTTAGGTATGAAAAAGCTTTAAGTTTGTCTTTTATTGTGGCACACAGTCATTCCTTACATATTGGGACTAGAAGAATTGAGCCCAGATTGGACTACTTAAGATACATTTTTGAAAAGAATATATCTGGGGTGCACAGACTAATCCTGAAATATTGGACTTACATCTTGCAAGTCAATGTTTTGAATGCTGACAAACTAAAACAAGCTTTAAGAACCAAGTTAACAGATACCTGAAATTGCAAACAAGCTAATGATTGATGGTCTGAGATGACTTCCAGCTAAGATAGCAGCATCTATTCTTTGTTCTAAGCCATTAAGTTCAGATCTGTTAATATCTATTAATCTGCAAAAGGAATGTTTGTGACAGGCTGAATGCAAAACACATTTGGACCCATTTCTACAAAACATTTTCTCCCAGACTGAGAGGTTTGCATCCTGCAATGTAGAACATCTCTTGGATAAAGCATATGGTCCTATAGAAGTAATTACCAGCAAACAGTTCATTCAATAAGTCATAATTAATGCAATACCCTTTAGTTAGAGCTTCCAAGGGACAGATGTTCACATAGTACAGCGACTTGCCAGATATCAGGTACCAATCAGTTTTAGTGTGTCAGTTTGTATTGGCATCTCTGAAGTCATTGCATATAGAGCAGTCTTTTACTACAGGGTTTGTGACATGCTATAATTTATGTAAAACTTCACTGATACTTATATAAATGTGGGGCATGCTAATTCCTCGTTGTCTGTATCAGCAGCTCATTTCTTCCAAGGATAATTAACAGAAGATGCCAAGGATGTTTTTTTTTTTTTTATACAGACTACAGTGTTTCACTCAGGTAACAGTGAGTAAATAAAATAATACTCAGGTAACAGTGAGTAAATAAAATAATGTTCACACACATGTCAAAAAACAGCATGATTCATTTCAGAGACATTTGAAATAATGATGGACGTAGCTATGCAGTAAGAAGGAAGGAGGAAATCCTTTGAAGAAACAATGAAGGAACTCTAAAGCACAACAAAATGGGATTGTTTTAGATATGTGAACACAGTACCTACAAAGTTCTACTAGAAAAGAATATGGCTTTATTACAGGGACCAGTTGGCATAATGGTTAAGGTCTTTGCCTTTCATGCACAAGTCACAAGGTTCGATGTGGACCTCTGGCCAATGCCTGTATGGAATTTCAATGTTCTCCCTTTGTCTCTGTGTAGTTCCTCACACTTCCCAAAATATGCTGAGTACTTCTATCTTAAACTCACCCAAGGATGAAGTTGTGGGTAGCAGTACAGATTCTAGATGGCCCCATATAGGTAGAAGAGTTGTACAGATCAACCACTTTAGGCATCTATTGTGGTATATACCACATCCTCTAGACAGAACATGAATCACAAACTGTCCATCACAGCAGGGTTAGTCAATTGACAGATTTGAACTATGGCTCTAGGTGATTTGGATATATTGACTAATGTCTCCAAAAAATGGATATTGGCCATGATAAGTGGGTTTAGGACCCTGCCTACTCTGACCAATGTCAAGAACCCATATTAATACTTGGTGCTCACCATAAAACTAACAGCCCTTAAGCTACTTGCTTCTCAGTGTCCTGTTGCCCAGCATGGGCTACCTAGGGTAGCTCAGATGAACAAAAGCTGGATGCAAAACCAATCAATCTGCCAGACATGAAGTAAGAATTCTTAGTCAATGTAGGTTCACTAACAGGGCACAGCTTGGAAGGGGATGACATTATGAGGAGGCTGGACATTCAATGTATGCAGGATCCAAGATGGAAGGGCAGTGCAGTGCAGCAAAGCCACTTGCCTTGGTATCCAGAATTTACTACTCAGGAGGAGGACAGGCTAGAAACAGTGTAGGAATTGTGGTGAGGGAGGGAGGTTTCAAAAGGGCAACGGATCTTATCAGAATTATTTCCAAGACAGGCAAACCAAATGTAAAACAAATAACCAACTAAAAAAATGTGTAAAAAACAGAAAAAAAAGAGAGGCAGAATCAACAAGTCCAATTGGACTTGCTGATTCTGCCTCTCTTTTTTGTTTTTATCAGAATTATTGACACATTCATGACAATCAGACTCCAGTGTAATGATAGAGCATTATTCATACCCCACAGCAGGGTTGTGATGGTGAAAAATGAGTGCATTCAAACAGCAGTTACAGGAACTGCTAGATAAAATAAGACAGCATGAATTGGTGTTGATAATGGTTAACTTGAATGCACAAATCTGGAGAGACAGGGCCGGATAGTAGGAATGCCTCACTCCACATGGGTGGTCAACAAGAATAAAGAAGGAGATGTCATTCTAGACTTCTGTCTGTCAAATGGTTGATGGTGACCAACATGTGGTTGGTTCAGCAAAAGAGGAAGTCACGAGATCACATACAAGTGTGGTCAACATGCAACTCAGGTGGACTTCCTCCTAGTAAGGAAAGGACAATGTAGTACAATCAGTAATTGTAAAGTCATCCACAGCAAAATAGTAGGCCCACACCAAAAAACACTGCTTGTCACAAATAGCTGCAAGCAGTGGTCAGAGGAAGCTCTAACATCGACAGAGACTAGTCTGAAGACCTGTAAGTTGACTGGAGAGAAAGCACAACAGTTCAAGGAATTACTCAGGGCACTAACTGTCAAGAATAAAAGAAAATAGGTGGAGTTAAGAAGAATGTCAGGTTCTCAAAACAGCATTTGTGAGAACTACAGAACAGATATGTGGTTGAGACAGGTATGGAAATAAGGTACATAAGGAAAGCTGGTAGTGGAATTCAGAAGTCCACACAGTCATTGCAGGAAAGAAGGAGTCATGACTTTCAATCGTCCAGATTTTCACAAAGTGCCCAGATTTTTGCCTCATATTTTTCATCTTTTTTTCATAACATTGTGTTTTTTTTCTGGCAAATCATTGAGGACTGAAGACAGAAAATAATGGCAGATAATTAAGTTTCAGACTTCATATCCTTCAGAAAAAATTAAGCTAATACAAAACATCTTATTCTATCAACTTTCTAAGTTCGTAAGAGCATAATTTAAAAAGTGTCCCTATTTTTGAGTCTTTATCCCCCCATTATTTGTGGCTTTGTCCATCCTGCTCTAAAAGACTGAGAGGTATGGAAGTTGTGCAGGAAAAAACAGAAGATAGAAAAGAAAGACCAGGCTAGGAAAGATTACTGGCTGGCTAAGAAAGAAGCTAAGAGAGGAGTTGCATTACAACAAGACATGAGGCACTCTGCTAGCTTCTTGGAAGTGACTCAGTTGATGGCACAAAGAAATCATATCACGTTGCAAGGCAAAGACAGAAAGATAAAGAATATGGTCATCAGACACCCTGCATAAGGAATGAAAGTAACAACCTGCTCTCCAGTCCACAGGATATCAAACTGGATGGAAGGAGTAGTTATATCAGCTTCTGAATGAAGATAATCCCACAGAAGCTGTACTGCCCCAGACACACAGTAAAATGCAAGAAGAGGTGGAGTCTATCACAGAAGAAGTAAGAACAGCACTATAAGGAAAATGAAATCAGGGAAATCAGCAGATTCAGATGAGGTCACAGCAGATATGATAAAGATGTGGATGAGCTAGGGAGAAATAACTCTTGAGGGTACTCAGAATAGTACAGAGAGAAAGACATATCCCAAAAGATTGGAGAATATACATACTAGTGCCAATGGACAAGAACTAAGAGGAGATCCACAACTTTTGACAGTACAGAGGTATTATAAAACTCCTACCACACTGATTGAAAGGTTTACAGAGGGTGACTGATAAATGAATACTCAAAGCAGTGGAACATAAGATGAGAGATGTGCTGCTGTGAAAGTGGATTTGGGCAGTTCTGTGGTAGTTTGAAGTCCCAGAAAATTGGAAGAGTTTGTGTAGGCTATGTACAAGGACCCAGTGACTCATGTACAAACAGTGTTCAGTCTCACACAGGGGTTCCCAGTTGGAGTAAGTGGACATCAGAGTTTAGCTCTGAGCCCACAGCTGTTCATACTGGTGATGGAATACATTAGAAAACAGGTTAAGGGTACAGATCAACAAAGTTGCTGTATGCAGACAATGAGGCATTGCAGGTAGACTTTAAGCAAGAACTTCAGCAACAGACATGGGAATGGAATGCAAAACTGAAGGCACATGGGATGAACAGGAGTATAGAAAAGATAGTTATAATGGCAGCAAATGCGGGAAATCAGAAGCAGCTGAGTATTGTGATAGCAGAGAAAACACTGGAAGAGGTTAACAGCTTCAAATACCTGGCAGAGATGGTTGAGCAGAGGGAAAGCCTGAATGAGGAGGACAAAGCTTGAGTCAGAGGGGCTGCAACAAACTGACACAGAGTGCCAGGGTTAGTATATGACAAAAGGATGCTAAAGAAGCTAAAAAGTAAGGTATATAAAATGATGGTGTGACAAGTACTACTGTATGGTACAGGAACTTGGACAGTAAAGCCATAGCAGTTGATGAAACTAGAGGTGATGGAGATGAAGTGCCTGAGATGAGTGGCAGGGTGCACAATGTGGGACAAATGAAGAAATGAGGACATAAGAGCAGAAGCCAAAGGAGCTCCAATTGCAGAAAAGGTCAACAAGAACAGCTTACAGTGGTTCGGACACATGTGCAGAAAAAGTAGAAGACAGTTTGGTGAAGATGATTTGGCATAGACAGGAAGAATGCAAGAGGAAATGTGGACATACAACAAAAAGGTGGATGTATTGCATGAGAAAAGACCTGCAACAGGCAGGAATGTTGAATAAGGTAGGAGAGTGGCACTTAGAGAGAGGTGGCAACAGTTGACATGATACCTTTATCCCATGTAGAAAAATGAGGAAAAGTGGGTTGATGATAATGATGATGGTGGTGGTAGTTTTATCTCAGTAGTACAGGGATCACATTTGGTTTCTGGTGTGACTTCTTTGAGGTCAAAACCAGCAAGAGAAGAAAGGGCCCATGGCAGTATGGTTCTTTTGGAGCTTTTGGTCATGTCAAATGGTTCTTATAGTGTGCAGTAGTAGAAGCTAAGGATGATGTTCCAAGAATGAATACCTATCAACTATCTCAGATTTTGCAGAACATTCCTAATTTCACCTAATATTTTTTCACTGTTCCTAGTAAAATTTTTGATTCTCTCATTAATCATTGAGGATTACAGCAGTCAGTAATATCAAACTTTAAGGTTTCACATCTCTTATTGTTCCAAAAATACCTGTTATTCTCTTAATGGTTACATGAATCAGATTAATATTTAAAAATTGCTCCCCCCCATTATTTTTTTTAATTTTTATCCCCGATTCTTGGGCAAAGAAGCAAAGCTATGTGTATGATCCTGTACAGAAACGGGATCAAGACTGCTTGATATCTACAGTTCAAAAACTGTAGCTATAATGCTCATGGGCACCGGAACCATAGAGCGAGGGGGGAGGCCCCCCCCCACTTTTGCAGATCCAGCAACTTTCCAACTTACTATGCAGCTCTGCCTGACTGTACCTCTGATTGCCATCTATGTGATATACCATGAACACTTAATGCTGTGAAAAAAGCAAAAAAATATATACACAACCAAGGGTTAAAGCTGTACCCATCTGAGTACAACGCATTGGCTAGTTTTGTTGCCTAACAGACATAGTCCAGGGTTCAGTTCTGTCCTATTGTCACTGCACAAAGCTTGCATGTTCTCCATTTGTCGATATGAACTTCCTCCAAGAACTCGCAATGCCTTCTGCTTACCAAAAGGCTTGCTACTTAGGTAGATTGTCTCTTTAACTGTACATGCATGCCATCTTCTGCTCTTAATTATGATTCAAGGGTTGTGACTCAAAAGGGTCAGACAGATATGTCTGCATAATTTCATAATAAACGATTACATTAAATCTGTAATTAAAATAGCAATGCATAAGGATCCTACAGTTTGTTTATGCCTCTAAATGGCAGGCAATTGCAGTATCTAAATGCAAAAGCAGGAAGAGGAAAATTATACAAGAGCTTGTAAACTCCTCAAAAACTAACTGCGTGCCAAATGTAAAAGCTAGCAGCCTCTGTGTGAGCCGTTGCCATAGGTAATGTGTACTTTTTCCTTAGAAGCTTAATCAAACTTGGCACCAGACTGACATGATGGCCAAAAGTCTCCATTCTCTGCAATAGACATTTCTTTTGATAGTTGTTTTTGTTAGATCAAATTCCTTTCACAAAGTCAGGGATACAAGAATCATGCAAAACATGAAGAAATGACAAAGTGTCTGTTATGACATTTTGCAAGTACTCAGTGGATGGGATACTGGATAAACACTAAATGATAAAATCTAATGTGGAGGGTATAAAATACATATCACAAGGGGATTTTTTAAGCACTCAGTTTTAGACATATCAGCCATCTTCTACTATGCCTTTCTCTTGGTTAGTCATTTTATTACTATAGTAGTTATAACATGACACCCTGACCCCATGAGGAAAAATGATTAATAATTAGCTAAAGATGACTGTCTACATACTGCTTAAACAATCTTACTGTAACTCGTACACTATTACTATATGATTATGTATGATGTGCTAATGTCACTGCCTTTTTGGTCAGGCTGTGGCAGTGAGACAGCCTACTCACTCAGCTGACAAAACGCAGAGTAAGTGATTATAGAGAATGACATACTTAATTTGTATTAACCAGTATGGCACAGGACTCACACACACACACACACACACACACACACACACACACACACACACACACACACACACACACACACACACACACACACACACACGCAACACACATACCAGCCTTAAGATCTGTCAATATTAATCCCTTCTTGATATCTGAGTTGCATGCACAGAACAATTATCATTATTTTGATAATGCAAGAAAATGTAATACTGCTATACTACAGCCTGACTGTGTGTTAATCTTCACTTTCAAAGAAGCTTGCTTTTTCTCAGTCTTCCATTTCAGTGTAACCTTTGTGTGTGTGTGTATGTATCTGCATGTGTATCTACCTGTAACTTTGTATTTAACTGTATAATCCACAATGAAAATACTGGTGGGTGACAGATTCCTCATAATTTGACTACTAAAGTCAAACATTTTAAATGCAATGCACATTTTAAAAACAATAGACTACAGCTGACCTACAATGTATTTTAATAGTGTTCTAAAATTAATGTTAGCTAAATAAGAACTTGGTAAATGTGCAGTTTCATATGCACTTCAGCAGTAGCATTGCTAGGTTAGGGAAAGAGAAGCAAGTGCCCTGGCGCAAAGTGCTGGGGGGTTGTGATCATTTGCTCTCAATCTCTCTTTAATGTAATACTGGCTTTTAAAAGCCGATGTTGCATTTTCAGTTAAACTTGAGCACTGTGGTGCTCAGTGTGTGGTCCTAACTGTAGCAACTGTCTGCTACATTGTAGCAATTAGTTTGCTACAATTTGAAAGTAAAAAAAAAATGTCTTTTTTTTAACTAAAAACTTAGTACAGTAGTGGTCTGTGCAGGGAGGGTATAAACTGCAGCAACTGTTTGTTATATTTGTTGCATGCAGTTTTCTACAGTTTAAAAACATTTTTTTTTCTTTTATCTTAAAATATGAATGTCACAGAGTTCCATGCAGGCAGGATATAAACTGCAGCAGTTTGCTATAGTTTAAAAAGAAGCCATAGCTCTCTGTGCAGGCAGGGTATAAACTTTATCAACTGTGTGCTAGACTTGTAGCAAGCAATCTGTTGCAGTTTAAAATGAATAACAAAAATTAGATAAAATATGTTGGAGGAGTGTCGGGTGCAGGGCACAGAAACAGGACTTAAGTGCCTAGGGCAGGAGGGGGGTGGTGCTTTTTATTCACCTAGTCAGTGTGCCAGTAGAAGGAACATCCTTTTTTTGCTCTTCAGTGTGGAGGAGCTGGTGTTGGGGCATAGGACATAGATCTAACGGTAATAAGCCGATTACTTACAATGCAGCGATTGACTTGTTACAGTAAAGTGCCTTTTTTTTTCTTTTTTTGCTCTTAACTTGATGAGCTGAGAGGTGTGATGCTGGTTCATTTTTATGCAAAAAAAGTAAAATGTAATAAATTCAAAAGGTCAGCTTAAAAGTCTTTCATTGCTCAAATATGGAGAATAATTTTTCAATTACTTGCATCCAACTAAATCTGCCACCAGAGGCATTGTAGACCCAAAATAAATTCATGTGTTGTATTGCAGTATTTGGATTGAAAGAATGCCAGCAGTAAGGTAAGACAAAGAAAAAGACAAAGTTGATATCCTACTGCTGTGAACAATTAATTCAATGGTTTGTTGCAATTGGGAAATACATTAATTTATTTTTTATGTATTTTTGTATTGATTTAATTCTAAATTATCCTTGGAAAGAGTAAGAATGTGACATTTAAATAAGAGCAAAAAAAAAAAAAAAAACACAGAAACATGTTTTATCTGCACAATACACTTAAGTCAATATGTACTGTCACACTATTAATTATTTTCCCTAGAAACAATCAAATTAAACGAGTTAATAACATTGTGAAGTAATTGTGTAATTAACATAGACTTCCAGCAATGTAGAACTATCATGCATGTGATATGCTGATAAGTATACTTGACAATGCAGAGCTAAGTGAACTCCTTCCAAAGGTAAGGGTCCATTTGGGAAGTGTCATTAATGAGTGGTTGGAGAACTATGCTAGGGTTTGTTTGCCTAAGTAGATTTTTAAAAGCTTGTTTCATGAATATTCTATGATATCTCACATCTAAGCATATTACATAGACCCTGTGATGTCCCCACTCTGGGCCAGTAATTAAGGAGCCTCAATCCTCACCACTGACACTGAAAAGTGCTGATCACTTGGAACAAAAATGGATAAACTCAGTATTTCCACATGCAGCTCTCTGCATCAAGCACAATTTCCCTTAAGAGCACACAGGGAATGCAGTCAATCTGGGGGCTGGATAATCTCTCTATCTCTCTCCAGATCCCCAATAAGACTCCCCTCTGGCACAGCTGTAGAGTTGAGTCCTCACCCAAGTGTCCAAGCCAAGTCCTCCAGCACCCTCTCTGTGGAACCTGTGCATCATGTCCCTGCTCCAAGCAGTTGACACACACACTCTGAGATTTGATTTTCACACACACACCTGGCAAAACCTGGCACAGATTTACTAGATACGCCCCCTTTTTGCCCAGACTATAAGGTAGTTACACTGCCATTAGGCACTACAAAACCAACTACTCTAAGGCTCTTGCAAGGGTACCCAATTATACTGAGTGGAATTAATATTAATGCAAATGATAGTTTGACCTACAGCAAGGCTTTCAAGAGAGGCCAGAACTGTCACCAAATATATACAAGTACTCTCAGAGATTAAAATATTCTCTAAAAGATGAGACACAATGAAAAGTTTAAATATAGTTAATAATGAATAAGAAATTAACATGAAAATACTAAATATGTATTTACAGTAAACACTAGAGTTTCAGACAAATGAAATATTAGAAATAACACAGATGGACAGGTTCACACAGTTACAGAAACAAAACAGTAGTTAACTAATTTCACTACATTTTCCTGACTGATCTAAAGAATCTGTATTCTCTGGTAACTTACTAGAGTAAGACAAGATGAAGTAGGGGAGGAGTCCTTCCTTGTCAGGTTCCAAGAACAGAGTGCTCTGAGACTTCAGTGTCATCTAATATTAAAATATAATTTTTAGTGATGGATTACAAAATTATATTACATATATCTGGCCATCTGACTTCTGGTTTCTATGCTTCCCACCCTTAGCTAGAAGCTGTCAGGAATTAGCCTATATGTGTCAATAATACACATGCAGAGAGTCTTGCTAAGAACTGCTGCAGCTCCTGGAAGTCGTAAAATAATTTCAAACCTCCACCCTTCCAGAGTAGCAATTAGATCACCCCAAAGACAATGCAGGAAGCTTCCTAGTACAAACTTTTTGTCTCTGGCTGCATTGAGAACTGTAAGATACAATCTTCATGGCCTAAACCAGGTCATTTAATTTCAAACTATTTTCAAAGTTTGAGATTAACTTTTTCTCTTCCAGTAGCCTCTGTTAAAACATATACATTTAAACAGTTAGCAATAATGAATGCATGTATATTTCCTTTTCTGTCCAGCAGGATACACTGTTGGCACATTTTTAACACAAGCAGCTTTACAAATAAATTTTCAACACAAGGATCTGTACAAATCAGTTTGATATACAAATGACAAATAACAAATAATTCTTTACAAAATTCCAGTTAGCTATGCTGACATATGTTACAGATCCACTGCCCTGCTTCTCCTGGCAATACCACATACCATCACAAATCCTCATTAAGTTTGCAAAGATGAGGGATTAAATGTTGTTTTTGAAATCTTTACTATAACCAATGTTTCAGTTTAACACTTTGCCAAAATAACATCATGCTCTTTTAAAAACATTTTATCCTGGCTTCCTTGACCTCTTCCTCTCTAGATTCACAAGCATATTATGCTCAGCCAATCCAAAAAGAAATTTTATTAATTTGTAGTTGACTGATAATATTCAATTCATAAGCAAGAAAAAAGTGGCAAGGTTCTGAACAGCTATATCTGGTGGCTTCTATAAAACAAAGGCACTTTGGAGGTCAACCACATTCCTTGAAATGACATCCTTTTAATAAACAAATGTAAAATAACACTTAAAATACCAAAAGTGTGGATTTGTTATTTTAAGTGTTTATTTTGCATTATTTTATTAAAGGCTGTCATTTCAAGGATTGTGGTTGACCTCTGAGGTGCCTTTGTCCTACGTTTACTTTTTCTTTTGGTTCAGGCACATTTTCCACTGCATTTCTTTTGGATTCTATCTTTAGATGCTTGTGGAATACCTACAAAGACATGCCTCATGAGTAAATAAATTATTTAGCACACAAAATAGACAGCATTGACAAAAAAGACTGTAATGCAACTGTGCATGCTCGTGTGTGTGTGTGTGTGTGTGTGTGTGTGTGTGTGTGTGTGTGTGTGTGTGTGTGTGTATGTGAGGTAGGCAGGAGTATCTGTGTGCCTGTGTATTTTAAACAATGCAATTGTTCCACCAGCAAAAGGAATAATAATCTGGAAAAATACAAAATTCAGTTGTTCATAGGTAGGTACTAGGGTATTGGCCCTAGGGCCTATATAAGCCTAGCCAAAAAGGCACCCTGGCTTTCACCACCCAAAAAAAGTTATTTTCCTGTGTCCCTGTTGAGCAGAGCTACAGAGGTGATCCCTAGAGTTAATTTCCTATTTCCCATCCAATCATCAAGATTTTTCTTGAAGACTGCTAATGAGGAGCTTTGTTTGATATATATAGGTAGTTGGTTCCAGAGTATGAGAAGTCTCTGGGACAGGAATCTATCCCTCCAGCATGTTCTGTTTATTGTGGTGACAAGATTTAGGTCACTAGAGCGTGTAGCTTGGAGGGTTTGGGATTTCTTTAAGTGGAGCATGTCCAACACCTCTGGGTTTGACAGAGCTTTGTATGTTAGGCAGAGATAGTCTCTGAGTAGGTGATATGCGATGGAGTAAAGCTGGTGTTTTTTGAGACAGTCTGTGTAGGGCATCTGTTTGAGGCTAGTTATCCTCTTTGTGAGGTATTTCTGCAGCCTTTCCAGTTGTAGATGTCTTGTGAGGTACATACCAAAAGGGGTGTTGTACTCTATTATGGGTCTAATGAGTGACGAGTAGAGGGGAACAATGACTTCTCTTTTTCTGGATGAGAAACCTTTTGTGATGAGGTGTGCCATATAGAAGGATTACCTGACTACTGTGGCAATGTGATTATCAAAGGAGAGACTACTGTCCACCTGTGTCCCAAGGTCTCTTGTCACACTTTTGGTGTTAAGTAGACTACCACCTATGTGGTAGCTTATGGGTACAGAGTTTTTACCAAAGGGGATGACAATGCACTTTTTGGTATTGAGCTTGAGGCCATGGCTTTGACACCAGGCATCTGTCTCAGTGAGGCCCTTTTGTAGGATGTCCACATCATTAGGAGTTTTGATTATGGCTCCTAGTTTGCAGTCATCTGCGAACTTCATTAGCCAAAGACCTTCTGTGTTAGTCTGTACTTCAGAAAAGTAGATAACAAACAGGAGAGGACCCAGGACTGAACCCTGTGTTACTCCACTTGTCACTGGTCTGAAGTCGGATTTGGAGTCTGCTACTTTCACAGTGTGGGTTCTGTCAGTGAGCCAGTTGGCAACCCATCTTGTAACATGGGGATTTATACCTAGTTTAGTGAGTTTATCTATAATTTCAGAGTGGGGGATGGTGTCAAAAGCCTTGGCAAGATCTAGATAGGCTGTGTGAACCATCTTACCCTTGTCTACAGATTTGGTGACTGCTTCAAAGAAGTCTATCAGGTTTAGGCGACATGATCTGCCTTTTACAAACCTGAACTCGGTGGGGTCCAGAGGTTGGAGATCACCAATGTCTTTGTTTATAAGTTCCATGATGATACATTCCATGGCCTTCCAGAACAGGCTCGTTAGGCTAATGGGGTGGTAGTTACCAGGGTCCGTGGTGGCTCCCCCTTTTGTGGAGTGGGATAATCATCACTGTGCACCATTCAGTGGGCACAAAGCCTGAGTTGAGGCTATGATTAAACATGGTGCTTTGGTGGGGTGAAAGTTCATTCTGTAGTTCATGTAGAATGCAGCCTGGAATGTTGTCAGGTCCCATGGATGCTGTGTTCTTGGCTTTGGAGAGTGTGTTTTTTACCTTTGCAGTCGTGATTACAGAAACTTTGCATTCTTCCGGTATAGAGATGGGCCCTTTAGGGGGTGAGAGGGGGGTAAAATTAGCACTGAACCTATCTGCCAGGATGTTGCAATATCCGTTGTTTCTGTATATTTAGTGCCATTGTGCTGTAACTTAGAGCAGATCTAAGTGTTGCCATTGAGATTTTTGACATAGCTATAGAATGCTTTGTGGTTGTCTTTAGAATCAGTGGCGATTTTGTTTTTGTAACTTGCTTTGGAGGATTTTATGAGGGATCTCATCTTCTTACTGAAGCTGACCTTGGAGTTCCTCCAATCATGGGATTTTACCCTTTTTTGCAATGGTTTCTTTCTTATGTTGTAGAGTTTGTTTATGGCAGTGGACCACCAGATTCTGGCTTCCTTTTTTTGGAGGATAGCATCTTGGTTCTGTTAGGGATAGCACGATCCATGCACTCATGTAAGTGCTTATAAAGTGCATTTGTGTAGGATTTAGCAGTCGTACCTCTATTGTCCGACAGCATGGATGTTGTGAAGTCTGCCACTTCTGTCTTAAGAATCATGAAGTTGGCTTTGGAGAAATTTTTTATGGTGGTTTCCCTAATGGGGGTTGGAGGCGGGATGTGGATGTCTAGGGTGGTTAGCTTGTAGTCAGATATGACCAACAAGGAATTGACCTCTGCTGTGGAACACCAGTCGCCCATGTTGGTAATGACCAGGTCTGGGATATTGCTGCTCTTGGTGGGGGTGTGGATAAGTTGATCCAAGGCATTGGAATTTATGAATTCCAGAAAACGTTGAGCAAAAGCATTGGTACATGAGTAGTTTTCCCAGTTAATGGTGGGGTAATTGAAATTACCCATTATTAGGGTGTTGGGTTGTACCTTAATATTTTCCAGTGCATCAAGAAATGAGAAGTGGGAATCCTGGGGCATGGTGGGGGATCTGTAACAAGTTACAATTTGGATTGCGATCTTGTCCAGAGTTAGTTGCACTTGGATACTCAGCAAAGTATCTTGAGGGCATCATTGACCTCGGTGTACAGAGCATGAGTTGCCAAGAGCACCTAAAATTAAGACATTATTTAATGCAAAATGTAATAATGTGGTACTTAATGCTCATGATCTAAAGCCATCAAGGTCTATTTTTAAAGGCTGTAAATCTGGATCCCTTGCAGATTTCATTACAATTGTTTCAAAGAATAGCAGATTATACAGACACAAAACACACTTAAGAATGCTTTAAAGCATAGCATTGTAAACTTGGCAAGCTGCAGCTGAAAAAATTTTTTTTTCCTAATTAAAAATAGAGAGTATTTAATTCCTTTGTACTGACAATCCAGGAAAGAAGATGAGTAATGATAAGCAAAACTTTACAGCATCCAATTATAATGCACATTTCCAGAATGTGACAATAAGGACACATGAACTAAACCAACTGGGGCCTGAATTTCAAAGCTTATGATATGACTCTGTCTTCCTTTGGTATTTCAATGCAAAATCTTCAGGTAATAACAACAGGATAAAGAGCTATAAAACACATTTGAAAGCTACGATTCTCGCTTAAATGCATTCAGTGCAGCACACCCCTGATTTTGACTACACAGCTTTATATGCTTGAAACCACTGCATCGTAGTTTGTAGCCATATCATGCTACAAGTGGAAAGCATATTTTAAGCAAGTATTTAGGATTTTCTTACTTCTGACATAATGAGAAATATTCTGCACATTATTTTTACATGAGTCATGAATAGATAGCAAATAACTCCCAAGTGAAAACCATGAAGACTAGTACCAGACTGACAACAAAAGTTCTGAAATCCTGGATTTACCCATTGTCTATGAGATACAAAATGTCAGTTCCCAATGGCAGTTTACAAAATAATTCAGGGAGTTCCAATGAGATACTTCAGTACAAAACGCACACAAAATGGCCAACCAAATGATCCTTTTTAGTGGGTACATTACCATTTACTGTGAGGGATTCACAAAAATATAATAGTCATGTTGCTCTTTAGCTGACACTGTCCGTCCCCAAGCCATATCAATAAGTATTCAGATGTGATCACACAATTGCCCTTTGCTTTTCTACATACCCTGCCCTCACCAATGCAGAAACCACTTCAGCCAATCACCTTTCATTTGCTGTTGTCAAATATTGGTGAAAATCACAGTCACAGTAATGCATTTCCATTTGCTGTCATTGGCTCCCAATTCCCATGGCAAGCACCATAGCAATTAATTTAATAAAATGCAAGTATACGGTACTATGGGCAATGTATACTATTACAACTCCCCACAGATCTACTTGGTTTCCTGCTAGAAAAATTGAAAAAAAAATGAATACTGGAAATGTATTTTACACTGGAGCTTTTCGACACTGTTCTATCCAGAGACATGCAAGTGATCATCCTGCATGCTAGAAATGAAGGTAAGACATTGATTTTGAGTGGACTCCTTCCTTGTTCTCAGATTATACCAAACATGAGAGAAAGGATGTTTGGCTTCAACAATTAGCTGAACAGTTAGTATGATAGGGTGATCCAGTATTTGATTGTTAGTATGGGAGGAGATGCAAGACAGTCTGCCTTGCTTTGCAAGGGTTGGTTTGCATCTCTCATTCCTGGGTTCTGTACACTGAGTAAAGATTTTGTTGCCCCCATAGTGACTTTATTAGTCAGAGTCTAGATAATGGATTTCTCAACCTAACAAACCAGATATAGCGAGCACTAGACTAGCTCAAGGTTGCTCTGTTCAATGCTACAAGTCTAAATTACAAACAGCGTGATATTGTGGCATATTTGTTTTATTGCAGAGACTTAGTTTAAAAGTACAGAAATCACTTCCTCCCTTGCAGGGGTTTGCACCTACCATGCTTTCACCTGGTGGTAACTGCGGTGGAGAATTTGTATTTGTGAAATACCACATAAGTTCTAGGCACATCCTTAAAGTCCCAAAAAATGAACTGATTGAGATCAAAATCACTATAGAAACGACTTTCAGGTCATAGCATTTTACAAAATCTCCTGTACACTCCAAGAAAACCATATTAGGTTCCTAAACAAAACAAGTAGAGTTTAGCCACCCAAACTGTGATACCTGTACTTTAACTGTAGGTTACACACAAATACCTCACTTCCACAGCAGCACAAACAAAAATATTAAAATCCAAAAGAAGTTGCCAGGCTCCAGATGAACAACAGCAAATTTATTCTAGAACAGTAAAACAAACAAATAATCCCAGTTAGTGCTTTCTTCTCACTCCTATTAATTCTGAGACTTCTACAGACTGATATTTTCTTCTGGGCACACCCAACACTTTACATATTAAAAAATCACATGGTCAGAATTGTCACATGACTGTTGTAAAATAATTAAAAGTATTTTAAAAAAACATACCAACTTTTCGTATATAAACATTTATATCACTCATTTAGTGTTTGAACCTCTTCCTGTTTAAATACATTATAAATTTCTCTCTATTGTTAAGACCTGGTGGAAAGCAAGCATTAAGCCTGACTTTGCCAACAATATTCTAGCCAGCCTAGCTCTTCCTCAATATTTACTATATTGAGACCATTAGAAAGTGATTCCAAAACAATAAATTTAAACTCTACCTTACATTTATACATCTTATAGTGCTTGCTCCATGCATTCTTTTCATCCCCAGTTTGAACAGCATACTTATGCTAATATATCCTTCTATATAAGTCACGAGTAGTTCTTCCCACATAGAAGGATTTACATTCTACACAAAAACTCAAGTACACTATATTTTTAGACTTACAACTGAATAACCCTGGAATCTTAATTGTTTTCCCTTCTATCTCTACTTCATCAGTGTCTGTGTAAATATATTTCACGTATTACAATTCAGACACTTGAACATTCCACATTTTTGTTTCTTGTCTTTGGATTTATTCAATTTGCCTTGAAAATACTTTTTATAATTTTTGGATTTTTTCTGGGTAAAGTTTGGCTGGTCCCCTATCTTCTAAAACAATTCACTATTAGCTCTAAATATACCCCAGTTCATGTTTATTACTTTTTTTTAGCTTGATAATCTACACTATTTTGTATAGCCATAAATGTTCCATATATAAACAAACATATCTCATCTAAAATGGGTCCTTTATTTCTTTCTTCAGTTTCTTCTTCTAATATTGTATTTACCTCTATTTCTGGGTACCCCGTTTTTATAATTTTATCACAAAAAACATTTGCTTCTTCCACAAAATCTGCTTCATTTTTTGTTAACCTACTTTTTCTAGACAACTATCCTTTGATTATATTCATTTTTGTCTTTTTGGGGTGCATATTAGAGAAATGAAAATAAATATTGTTTTGTACTTCCTTTTTATATATCCTGGTTGCTAACTTGTTATTTTCCTTGTACACGGTTAAATCTAAAAAATTAATCTCCTTTTTATTAACACGGTGGGTAAATTTCAAATATGTGCAAATATTATCTACTTATGTGAGAAACTCTTCAAACATTTCATTCTTCCCTCTCCACACAATAAAAACATCATCAATAAATCTCAACATTATTATAATGTTTTTATATTTACTTTCTAATGCATGCATCACTTCCCATCCATGTATAAAGACATTGGCATAGCCTGAGGCTAACGCTGCCCCCATCACAACCCCATTAACCTGAACATAAATTTCATCATAAAATGCTATTTAATTGTAATTCAGCACAATGTCAATCATTTCCATTAATAACGCTACTGTATTGGGGGAATACATTATATTTCATAATAATTCCATTCGAACTATGTCCATTCCTTCATCATTAGGAATCATCGTGTACAAAGACTATATATGAAGCATCACAAGCAAATCTTTTTCATTTACAACCAGTCCTTCTATCTCTTTAAGGAAGTCAAAACTATCTTTCACATATGTTGAGTTACATGGAATAACTTTTTGTAGATGTTTGTCCACAAAAACAGACATACCTTCAGTTTTACTATTAACACTGGACACAATCGGCCTTAGTGGTGGTTCATCTAAGTCCTTATGGATCTTGGGTATTCCAAATACTTTACTAATCTTAGGATTCTCATTCCTAGGATTCACATTCGATAGACCAAACAGGAATCTATCAAATTGTAATCTTTTCTTACCTCATGCATAGTGATTTTTCTGTAGTATTTTTCATCAGATAACATAACCTTTATTTTGGTTTCATAGTCAATTCTGTCCAGTGCTAAAAGTGCTCTCCCTTTATCTGCTTTGAAAACAAAATATCATTCTTTATTAACATATCAAACACTTCCTTTTCACTTTTTGATAAATTATAATATTTATATTCACTATTATTATCTGATACTTCTATAATTTGTCTTTCACATATGTTCTGAAACATTTCCAAATCCTTATGTAAAGGAAGATTATAGCAGCTACGCTTATAAAATGGTAACTTTGTATGCTCTTTCTTATTAAATAAGACATGGAAATTTAACAGTCTTACATAGTTTCTCAAGTTATTAATAGTTTGTAATTTATCTGCTCTCTGGGCTGGAGCAAAATTCCAACCCTTGCTCAGCACAATACATTCATGTTTAGATAAAACATAACTGGATAAATTTACTATTTTAAAGTTGTCAGTACCTATTGTGTTCAATACTGTTTCTTCTGGTTCCAATTCTTCCATTTCAGCCCTCTCTTGACGAAATTGTTTTTTGAAGGCTTCCTATAATTATTCCCATTAGTGTTACTCCCACTTTCTGTTACTTCAGCCCATGACCTTCCACTGCCATTGGTTCTCTGATAAACTTCCACTCCTTGCTGACCATTTTTTGCATTTACTTGTTGCTGCATCGCTGGAGCTGCTGTTGCTTTTTCTCGGTTATACAATTCACTGCTGGTCATCGCGTTCACCCCATGGTGGCTTGTACTGGGTTCATTCAAGTTTATTTAATTTATACTGTTGATTCTCCTGCCTTCCATTGCCTTATTAGGCTTTTTAGTATGTAAACGCTCCGATCTCCTCACCACACTTGTTTCATTGGGTGTGGCATTAATGTCTTGCATCTTGGCGTACTTCCCTTTACAGTTGTAGACCAAAGGCTGAAGCCACTCCCCAGCATAATCCATATGATCTCTTTCATATTTCTTGACTTTCTTTTTACTTAAGGAGTTATTAAGCTTCTCTAGATTGTCTCAAACAGTGAGCATTTTGTTATTAAAGTTGACTGATGAAAAGATCTCTTTTAGTTTTGCAAAGTTAACACGAACTGTTTTCGACAGTTCAGTCATTTTCACTACATTAAAACTGTACAGCACTTCCATGTATTGCATATCTGCTTTTTGATTTATTTCTAGCCAAGTCTTTAGATAAGTTCTCACCCGTAGGTAAGTTTAATACTCTCAGTGCTTTAGGAACTCTCTAGACCTGGAGGCAATTTTCAAAAAAGATATCCCATTGTAATAGTTTTACATGGGTTAAATCTGTTTTTAATTAAGGAAATCTTTCATTATGGCTAGTAAACATTACTGTAGTAGTTTCTTGCTCACCATTGTTGCCGAATGGAATGGCTGGTACAGCTAGGCAGTTTTTTAACATTTCTTCACTCGAGGACAGGCTGGTTTTCCTGTCTTTACTAAAATTCATGTTAGAGGGACCCTCATTACTGGTAATGAAGGAACCCAAAGGTGTGTCATTCAAAACACACCCAGCTGATAACGTTGCAAAGCCTGTGCTGAGATTGACATGGTTATCCATCTGGTGCCAGCTGCAACACATGAACAAATCACTTCCACAGCAGCACAAACAAAAATATTAAAATCCAAAGGAAGTTGTCAGGCTCCAGATGAACAACAGCAAATTTATTGTAGAACAGTGAAACAAACAATTGTATTTATTTATTTATTTAAATTTCTTTACTGAGAAATTCTGACTTGACGCAGGTCCTTTTTCAGCAGATGCCCGGGGAGAAAAGCTCCACATCATGTACATGATAAATAGAGATACAAAGTTGCAGCAATAGTAAACAACATTACAGATTGTTGGCTTTAATACAATAACAAGATATTGATTATCAACAGTATATACAGTAAATGTCGCAAGTTAAGATAGTTTCTTGTTGTTTGTAATATTAGTAACAAAGTTGTCAGACAAGATTTTAAAGTATGTAAAGATGACTAGCTAATTCTGACTGTGGTTAGTGGTGACGGTAGTATAGTTGGGTTATGAGTCTAGGTGGGGGGTAAGGGTGGGGGTGTTAGTCTGGATTAGAACAAGGACAAAGCCAGTGCAAATGTAAGTGGAATTTGAGCGCAGTCTTGTAAAGGCTGCTGGGAGTAGTTATCGAGGGTGGAAGACTGCTCCAAAGTTTACACATGGTACATGAAAATATGGCTTCTCCTGATAAGTTTTTTGGGTTTGATAACAGTGAGTTGATTTTTGTTGCTTGATTTTAGGGGCCTAGTGGAGTGACTGGGTTGAAAAAGGGTTTAAAGGGAAAGGATGTTATGGGGGTGGTTAATATAAGTTTATGAGCGAGGGTGAGTTGATTAAAGTGAAGGAGTTGTGGGATTTCTAGCCAGTTTAGTTCTTTAAGGGAGATACAATGATGGCTGTGGTAGGAGGTTCCAGTGGCAAATTTAGCAATTTTGTTGTAAGAAGTGCCCAGCTTGTGTAGGTCTGTCTGTCTAAGGTTGGTAAGTATGGGAGATGCACAGAGCAGGGTGGAGATTAGCTGGGAATTGGCTATGAAGATTCTAGCCTCCTTGGTTAGGAATTGGCAGCTTCAATATAATGCACCACGTTTCTTGTGAACTTTTTTATTATGAGAGATATGTAGGTGTCAACTCTAAGTTTGTTGTCTATTTCCACATCAAGTAATTTTGTGTGTTTTGATGGAGAGATGATGGTATTGTCTTTGGCGAGAATGTTGACGTGGGGGTGTTTTGGGTGGCTTTGGAAGGTTGTACAGGAGAAGCTTTATCTTACTTGGGTTGAGTAGGAGATGAGCAGTGGATAGCCAGCTTTCTACAGAAGAGAATGATTCTTGTGTGATTTGTTGTAGTTCTGGTAGAGTGCGGGCAGAGCAGATGAGAGTAGAGTCCTCTGCATACTGTATAAGAGATGCTTGTGTGGTGGCAGTATGTAGGCTGTTAGTGAAAAGTGAGAATAGCAGAGGGCCAAGGATAGACCCCTTGGAGAACTCCGAGAGTAACTGGGAGGCGAGGTGATAGGTTATTGTCCCAGATTACTGATTGCTGTCATCCGTGTAGATAGCTGTGGAACCAGTTGCAGGCTGATTGTGAGAAGGAGAGGTTGGGGCAAGTAGAGAGTAGTAGCTCATGAGATACCATGTCAAAGGCCTTTGCAAGATCTAGAAATATGGCAGCAGAGAAGAGGCCATTGTTTTTGTGATGAAGTATAGTGTTGGTGAAGGTGAGCAGAGTGGAGGTAGTGCTGTGATATGGCCTGAAGCCATGTTGGGTTTTGGAGAGGAGATTATTAGCTAGGAGGTAGTTGGAGACCTGGGTGTTGATACATTTTTCAAGTATCTTGGAGAGAAGGGAGAGAATAGCAGTGGGGCAGTAATTGAAGAGGTCAGTGGAGGGGGTGCCTTTGTGGAGGGGAATGATGTGGGATATTTTTCATATCGAGGGAACATAGCCTTCTGTTATGGAAGGGTTGAGTAGAACTGAAATTGGGTAGGCTAGAGTATCAGTTGCAATTTTCAAGTATTCAGAGGTGAGGTTGTGAGCTGCGAGTTTGGTGGGTTTAAGTTTTGACAATAGTCTTTTTATGTTGGAGGTAGGTACTGAGGTGAAGAAAAGAGGACTGGGGGTTTATGGTTAGGAGTTGGGGGGCTGTTGTAGGGAAGTGTTGTTTGTTTAGAGATGTTATAATTTCTGTGAAGTGTTCTTTGAAGGATTCAGCAATACTGCTGGAGGAGAGGGAATGGATGGCTGGGGGGTGTCAAATATCCCTGGGTGGAGAATAGTGTTAATAGTGGACCAGAGTTACTTAGGGTTGGGTTGGTAGAGTTTAGGGTGGATTTATAGTAGAGGGGATTTGTCTAATTTTATTTGCTTTTTGGCTTTATTGTGCAGTTCAAGGAATGATTGCCTGAGTTATTTTTTGTTAGTCACCAGTGCGCCCAGGCCTTATCTCTGGATTCCATTAGGGTTCTGGTGGTCTTTTGTAACCATGGGGTACACCTGGATCTGACTTTGGCATGTCTTACAGGAACATGGGTGTTTAGTAGGGAGAGGAAGGTACTGTTGAAGAAGTGGACAGCCTCATTTAGGTTGAGGTATTTAAGTTGTGACCTGTTAATTTTTTGCAGGGAGGAGATGAAGGAGTTGGGGTTTAAGTTGGACTTGTTCCACATCTGCCTGTGGATAATGGGCTTGAGACTGTTTGTGTGGTGCCAAATTAGGAAAGTGGGGGAGTGGTCACTAAGACTGTCAGGTAAGCAGCCTGCTAGGTAAAAGTGAGGGGATTTGTTGACTAAGATCCAGTCAAGTAAGGTATGATTGTTAGGGTTTTTGTTGATTTGGTTAGGGGATTGGATGAGTTGAGTGAACCCATGGAGATTAAGGTGAATGGTTGGGAGATTATTACAGGATAGCCAGTTGATGTTAAAGTCACCGCGAATGATGGTTTCCTGAGGTAGAGATAAAGTAGCCCAGCTCAAGAGATTTTCTAGGGGTGTAGTATTTTGCCCTGGTGGGAAATAGTATCCTATGATATTGATTGCTTTGTTTAGGTTTAGTCTGAGATTGGCATAAAGGATTTCTTCATTGTTGTGGTGAGGGGAGATGTGTTCAGGAGTTGAATATTGAGGTGGTGTTTAAATATCAATGCTACACCACCTCCTTTTTTGGGCAATCCGTCTATGTGAAGGATGTTGTAAGGGCAATCTGTCTATTTGAAGGATGTTGTATTCAGGTGGAAGTATTTCCTCACTTTTGATGTGAGGTTTGAGCCAGATTTCAGTTAGGAAGAGAATATCTGGGGAATATATGCTTATGTTGGCATGTAGTTCTTGGATTTTACTGCATATGCTTCCAATGTTTAGGGACATTGTAAGCCATGATGGTGAAATGGTAGCATTGTCGCCTCACAGCAAGAGGTTCTTCAGTTCGATTCTCGGCTGGAGCACCTTCTGTGTGAAGTCTGCATGTCCACCTAGTGGTCAAATGGCCTTCGAAAGACATGCGTGAATGGGCATGCCTTCGTTGAAGGTTGGGCGTCGAGCTGGCACCTCGGCACCATAAAAATCTACTGCCAATCATTAGTGGACCAGAGTTCCACTGTGATGACCCCTAACCGGGAAAAGCTGAAAGAAGAAGAACAATAAGTATGTCTGTTGTTTTATTGTTGGCTAGGAGTTGAGTTGTGGGGGGGGGGGGTTGCTTGGACTAGGGTTTGTGGTTGGGTTGGATTTGGGAGGACCAGGGTTTGGATGGATGTCTCCAGTGAGGGATAGTTTGTAGAGGGTGTTTAGGGTATGTTTTATATACATAGTAAATTGCTTATGGTATATTAGGGATATTTTATTTTTGAGTGTGTTAGGTGTTTGGTAATGGAATGTGTGGATTGGGAGGATGTTTTTGGTGGCAGGGGTTGTGTAGTTATAGTGCAAATCTTTGAGGGAGGGTGTTGAGAGTCTCGAGTACAGTGGAAGTTGTTGGGGCATGTGACTGTGCAGCCTTGGTAGGATGTAATGTGAGCTAGAACTATGCAGGTTATAACTGTTATTATATTAGGTAGTAGCATGATTGTATTGGATGTAGGGGGAGGGAGTGACTAGTGGTGTAGCCTAATTGGTGGTAAATAGGGGTGGGGTTAAGGCTAACAATAAATGTAGAGGTACTGGGGGTGGGTGGGAATAGGGGCAGGGAGGTGAGCGAAGTAAGCGTAGCTAAAGGAGTGGGCTAGAACCTCCCCCAGGCTAATGAATGCAGGGTAAGTGTCTAAATAGCCAAATTGTTAGGAGTCATTAAAATCTCTAGACCTGATTTCAGTTGTGTCCTTTCTGGGAAGATACCTAGTTTGATGCAGACAAAAAGTGGCAGTTTAAGTACCTTTTTGCCACTATTTTACAAGTGGGCAATTCCAGTGTATGTAATGGGTTACTTTTTTTCACCTAGAGCCTTATCTTGGTTTACTGATAACTAAAAAGAAAATGTTTAACTGGGGAATGTATTTACAGTTGATGGGGGTGGGGAGCAGCTGTTGTCCCTAGCCATGGGTAGAGCCAGTTACTTCTGCTTTAGACCAGATACTTTCTACAGTAGCAGGCTAAGAGGAAACATAGCTATACACCTACAGTAACTTATTTTCTTTTTAAAGCCCTTGAGTCCTTGTGGCTGGTTTCTTCACGGCAGATGCAGTCAATGGCCAAGGATTCAGCAAGTGGGGGACACAGAGAGAACCCGTTCGCAGGTACTGTGGTCACTAAATGAAAAGATGGAGACAAAAAGAATTATGACATTAAGGGTCTCTGAAAGGGGAATGAGAGAGAAGTGCTGTAAAAAGTAACTGAAATAATTATCACCCAGGCAGGAAGGGTATTGGATTTAAGAGGAGTAGCAGCATATTGTACTATTTACACAGGTACAAAGTGTTTAGTAAAAAAGGCTCAGGCAACTGTTATGCATTTGCATATGAAGCCCTTGACATAAAAAAAAACACCTTACTTAGTGTTATGTACCGGATAACTTAGGTAGCCCATGAATTTAAAGAGACAGTTCTATCACAGCTATAGCAGTAGTAAACTATCACAGCAATTGTATATAACAGTACTTAAATATCGCAACACATACATTTACATAACTACATTGCTATAATATTTCTCATGATACAGCAGTTAAACAACTAAGGATCACTCTTACTTGTCAGCAAAACAGGACTTTTAGCAGTAATACGGTGTTCTGTATTTAACTTATGCTTTCCTTCAAACTGAATCACAGAACACTCAGTCAAACTGCTTAGTGTCTATTTTAACTAAAAGTATGTACTAAACAATAATGATGAGGAGTAGCAACCCAGTTTGATACTATAGCATCTGTAGGTGCTAGTAGCACGAAGCATACTAAGCACCAAGTCAGACTGGAAAATGATAGATTGTAACACTTTGTCTACAACTTGTATAAAGAGGAAACCAGTTCTGTAACAGTAGCAATGCTGACAGTAACAAAGCAATATAACAATTGAGTTTGTAGACCTTAGCTTCAATATAAAAAGTGAAGCTCAAACACTTACAATGAGATACACCATGAGCTGAAGGGAATTGGCAGCTGCTGTGAGTAAGCCAAGATGGCTCCAGGGGTTTAAAAAAACTCTGCTGGGACAATATTGGAGGAGGGAGAGAGGGAGTGGTTACAGGTGATGTGAAGTAGTTAGTTCTTGTAGAGAATCACACTCAGAGAAAGTTCATAGGTTCATAGGTTCATAGGTTTATACTAGGCTATCTGCCCGAGGGCATTTACAAGCCCCCCTTTAGTATGGGGAACTATACCCATTATTTTGCTGTGCCTCTGTCGAGCAGTGACACTGAGGTAATCCCTGGGGTATATCTGCGATCTCCCATCCATTGGTCAAGATTTCTCTTGAACAAGGCCAGCGAGGTGCTCTGCCTCACATGTACGGGATTTTGTTCCACAGCATAGGGAGTCTTTGGGTAATGAATCTATCCCTCCAGCTTTAAGTCTCCGCCCTTGTGGCTCTGATGGATCTAGATTTTTGAGGTGAAGCATATTCATCAAATCTGGGTTTGACATGGCCTTGTATGTTAGGCAAAGGTCACCTCTGAGCAAGCGGTGGCGACTGAATAGAGCTGGAGTTCTTTCAGTCGGGCAGCATAGGACAGATTTTTGAGACCCTTTATCCTTTTGGTGAGGAACTTTGTGGCCTCTCCAGCTGCTGCAGGTGTCGGGTCAGATACATCCCAAATGGGGCATTGTACTCAATCATTGGTCTGATGAGTGATGAGTAAAGGGAGACTATGACCTCCCTTGATCTAGATGAGAATCCCTTCATGATAAGGTGGGCAATGTAGAAAGTCTTCCTAACTACTTTAGCTACATGGGTGTCGAATGACAGACTACTATCAACCTGGGTCCCCAGGTCCCTGATAACTTCTTCTGTGCTCAGTGGATTGCCACCTATTTGGTAGCTAGGGGTAACCTTGTTTTTCCCAAAGGGTATGACTATGCATTTTTGGCATTTAACTTCAGGCCGTGGCTCTGGCACCAGTTATCCGTTTCTGTGAGACCCTTCTGAAGGATATCTGTGTCAGATGTGTTTTCTACTATGGCCCAGTTTGCAGTCATCTGCAAACTTTGTCAGCCATAACCCTCCTGTGTTTGCTTGTACTTGAAAAGTAGATGCCAAACAAGAGTGGGCCCAGGACTGAGCCCTGTGGGACACCACTTGTGACAGGTTTTGAGTCTGACATGGCGCCAGCAACTCTGACCCTGTGGGTTCTGTCACTCAGCCAGTTTGCAACCCATCTTGTGATGTATGGGTTAACATTTAAGCTGATGAGTTTTTCAATGATACCCGAGTGGGGTATTGTAGATCGAGGTAGGCTGTATGAACTGCCTTTCCCTCGTCAATGGCTTTGGTGACTGTTTCGAAGAAGTCAACCAAGTTTAAAAGGCATGATCTGCCTTTGACAAAGCCAAACTGGGTTGGATCCAAAGTCTGCAAATTCCCTATGTCTTTATTTATGAGGTCCATTATGATCCTCTCCATGGCTTTGCAGATAAGGCTTGTCAGGCTAATGGGCCGGTAATTTCCAGGGTCGGTGGAGGCACCGCCTTTGTGAAGTGGGACCACAGTTGCAGTGCGCCACTCCTGGGTACGTATCCAGAGGTAAGACTTTGATTAAACAGCTGTCCTAGCTGTGGGTTTAATTCCTCATTGAGTTCGTGGAGCACACAGCCGGGGACACCATCAGGTCCCATGGATGCTGTGTTTTTGCTTTGGAGAGAGCAGTTCTCACTTGGGCTGGAGATGTTTGGGGGCTGCAATCGTTTGGTATAGATATCTCTCCTTTTGGGGGGGGAGAAGTTTGCACTGAACCTGTCAGCCAGTATGTTGGCAATGTCTGTAGGATCAGTAATCTTCACATCATTTTGAACTAGTTCTGAGCATATCTGGGAGTTTCCTCCTAGGTGTCTAACATAGCTAAAGAAGGCCTTATGATTGTCTTTTGAGTCTTTAGCTATTTTTCTCAAATTTGCTTTGGATGATTTTATGAGAGCTCTTAGTTTTTACTTATAGTGATCAAGGGTGTCTTACCTTTTAAGGATTTTGCTGTATCTTGTAGTAGCTTCCTCCTTTTATTGTAGAGTTTGTTTATGGCTGGGGTCCACCAGACTGGACGCTTGCCTTTGGTACTAAGAGTCTTTGTTTTGTTTGGGATTGCCTTATCCATGCAGTCCTGCAGGTGCTGGTAGAAGGCGTCTGTAAGTGATTCAGCGGCTTGAGTACTGTTTTCCACCAGCTCGGGGGCCTTAAAGGAGACCACACTAGTCTTTAGAAGTGTGAAGTCGGCTTTTGAGAAGTTCTTTACTGTGGTCTTTTTATTTCAGGTGGGGGTGGAATGAGGACCTCCAGCGAGATTAGTTTGTGATCTGATCTCACCAGTGAGGGTATACTTCGGTGTTGAACATTGTGCTCCCATGTTCGTGATGATGAGATCAAGTATGTTATCTCCTCTTGTGGGGATGGTGACTAGTTGTTCCATGGCATTTGAGTTTATGAATTCCAGGAACTTTTGGGCTAGGGTGTTTGGGCTTGAGTAGTGTTCCCAGTCTATATTAGGGTAATTGAAGTCACCTAGTATGATGGTGTTTGGTGATACATTTATCCTCTAGTGTTTTCAGGAAGGCCATGTGAGGTTCCTGAGTTTGTGAGGGTGGCCTGTAACATGCTACAATTTGCAGAGCAGTCTTGCCTATGGTTAATTGCACCTGGATGGTCTCCGATGCATCGTGCGTTGCCACCAGTCTTGAGGTGTGGGTGTCCTTAATGAATATGGATACCCTCCTTTCTTGGTATTGTCCGGATTTTGGGGCGGAGCATGATATGAGGTAAAACCTGATAGCTGGGGTGCTCTCAGGAGCCTTGAACCAGGTTTCTGTCACAGCACAGACATCGATGTTCTCCATACTGAGAAGGGCCTCGTGCATTTTGAGATTGAGACTTCTGGCATTGAGCAGCATTACCCTTAGTTTTTCCTTTTTGTGTTCTAGGGTGGTAGGTTTAGAATTTGAGCCTTGCCTAAAAAGGCACTATGGGGTGGCAAGAGCCTTTGCCAATATCCGGAATCCCAGGGGTGACAGGTGCAAGCCGTTGTCCAGCATGTCATCCCAGGCAGACAGATACTGGATCCCCTTTGAATGACACCAGTGTTTAAGCCAATTGTTAAAGCTGATCATCTTATCTCTGTATTGTGGCATCACTCTTGGTGAAGGTAGGATACTGCTCAAGGTCAGGGTCATACCTGCCTGGGCTACATAGTCAGAGAGCTCCTCAATGTCTCTTTTCATGTAGTCCAAGGACTCAGGTCGTTTACACCAGCGTGGACAATGACTGAGTCATATTTGTACTTGCTGTTGAGAGACCTGAGTGCACAGGCAGCTTACTGTGACCTTCTCCTTACTCAGACTGGTGAGCGGGACATCAGTGTGTCTGACTATGGAGTCACCAATGACTAGTGTGTCTGGCATTGTGTTTGAAGGGCTGTGACTGTTTGACACTCTGACTGTGAGGTCTATGTGTTGCAGGTGTTGTGTTCTGAGGTGGTGGTTGTTTGGGTGTCTGCTTTGGTGGCCTCTGCTGTTTTGGTAGATTTTAGTATGTCTTTGTGTGTTTATGTGTATGATTTGAGGTTGTAATGGTGCTATGTGAGACTGGGTCTATAGTGTGTGTGGTAACCTTCTCCTCCTGACTGGTCTTGCCAGTCCTGTGTTGAAGAGCTCAGCCTCCAGTTTTATAGTTGCATCTCGCATGTATTTGTGTTTTGTGGGAGGAGGAGAGGGTTGTCTGTGTACATGAGGCAATTGTAACATTGCCTCAGTATTCCCAGGTTCACCAGCTGAGCAGGAGAGGACACTAGCAACTGATCCTCGACATGCTAGAAGGATAGACAAAAACTTTAAAAAGATTCAGGGGACGTGGGTGACCGAGAAATGGGGGTTACCTTTTGGGGTACTATCTATGACAAGAGTGCCGTATCAAGGTAATAAGTACTGTAGGAGCAAGTGCTAGGTTTAACAGATAGAGAATAGTCTACTTGGAGTCAAGTGGAGATGATCTTTTAGTTATAGGATAAGCTGATTAGATCAGTAGTATAGTTCGAGGAAGGTAGTTTTAAGGGAAAATTTGAAGAGTGGACTTTAGGTAGCCGAATAGTTTAAACCTGCCTAACCGGCTGCCCTAGTGTGCAACAGTGGCAGCTCTAAATCAGCTTTTATACCAGGGGCTGGAAAAAGCTAGAAACTGGCCCAAAACGACCAATAAACTACTAGTTACTGGCTGAAACCTCACAAAACTGGACAAAAGGCAGCTCAATGCTTCCCACTCCCACTGGTAAGCAAGGTAACTTCCTAAACCAAATAAGGCAAGGAAACAGTACACAGGAACTACAACCAAAGCCCAGGAATCAGCAACTCTGAAACTGGACTAAACTAGTAAAGCAGGAAAAACAAGAGATATTTTTTCTTTTTTTTCACAGAACAGGCAGAAACAGGTACAGCAAACACTTATAAATGCTATGAATCAGCTACTACAGCTTACACAGAAGAATTTGCTACAAATACAGTCAAATAGTAACAAACAAGGATTCCAAGTGCAATATTAAGTTAAATGCAGTAAAAACAGCTTCAGTGTAACAGAAAGGCAGGCGAAATACAGTCGCTAGGTATTCAGATGTGTAAAGCAACAAAATTATACTTAGTATCAAGAAATGGCTTAGTCCTTATTCAGCTCAGAAGGGCAGAGTCCAGCCTCTCCTCCCACAAGAGTGCAGACCGCAATCCTTCCTAACGTAAAATAACTGGCCTGAAGCCCAAGTGCTTAAACCAGAACTAATACACTTTTAGAATAACAGACACTGAGCTCTCAATCAGCAGTTCCTAACCTAGAAGGATGTAAGCTGCCTGTCCTGCCACCACAGTGCAGGCCACAAACCTTCCTAATGTAAAACAACTGGTCTGAAGCCCAAGTGCTTAATCCAAAAGACTTAGAAATGATAGCTACACTTTAATCAAGTTACTACCAGCAGTAATAAATACAACTGAATACTTTAAAAATGCCTGGATTAGTGCTCAAGTTATACAAACAAAGCTAGATTCAGCAGGTCTGGATCTAGTCTATGCCAAACGAGGTGTACCAATTTCAGTAAGAAGCAGTTCAAATATGCAGGCACTATAAGCTTTAACCAGAAATTCCCAGCTCAGAAGGACAGAGTCCAGCCTCTCCTCCCACAAGAGTGCAGAACACGAACCCTCTTAATGTAAAATAACTGGCCTCAAGCCCAAGTGCTTAAACCAGAATTAATACACTTTTAGAATAACAGACACTGAGCCCTCAATCAGCAGTTCCCAACTTAGAAGGATGTAAGCTACCTGTTCTGCCACTACAGTGCAGACCACAAACCTTCCTAATGTAAAACTGGTCTGAAGCCCAGGTGCTTAAACTAAAAGGCTTACAATGAGTTACACCAAGCAGTAATAAATACAATTGAGTACTTTTAAGATGGCCTTGGGAGCAAAATAAAGTAAGAAAAAACACAAATACAGTATATATATATATATTTTTTTTTTTTTTTTTTTTTTTTTTTTTTCTGAAAGAGAGAAAGGAAAGAGAGAAAGGAGTAGCAGAAACTAAGCTGATTGGCCTTCTCAAATGCTCTCCTGTACTGGGTAGAATGAGGTAATGCAGCTAGACTGGGAGGAGGGTCCCAGATCAAATTTACACTAGGGCGGCAACTGCAAAGCCACCAACTATAAAACACTATACCAACAGGGAGGGAGGGTGGGAAACAAACTGCAGAAGTGTTACTCCCAGCTGAAAAGCAGCAGTGAGCCTTTAAATGAAAGTTTTAAACAGCTAAAGGAGCCACTAGAAAAAAAGAGTTTAACTGCAACAAGTTATCATAAACAAACAACCCAACAGATGCTTAATATGAGCAGCAAATGCTGTAAAAAACAATCTATAGACCTGATTTCAGCTGTGTCCTTTCTGGGTAGATACCTAGTTTGAAGCAGACAAAAAGTGGCACTTTGAACCCCCCAGGCTAAAGACTGCAGGGTAAGTGTCTAAACAGCCAAACTGTTAGATGTTATTAGAATCTAGTAACAATCTATAATCCCAATTAGCGGTTTTGTCTCACTCTTATTAACTCTGAGACTTCTTCAGACGGATATTTTCTTCTGGGCACATCCCATCACTTTACATACTAAAAAATCACATGGTCAAAATTGTCACATGACTGTTGTAAAACTATGGAAAGTATTTCTTAAAAACATACCAACTTTTCATATATAAACATTTATATCACTCATTTAGTGTGTGAGCCTCTTCCTTTTTAAATACATTACAAATGTCTCTCTATTGTTAAGACCTGGTGGAAAACAAGAGTTACAAGTTCTTCCTAATAAACAGGAGTTGGGATATATTTAGAGCTAATAGTGAATTGCTTCAGAAGATAGGGGAGCAGCCAAAGTTTACCCAGAAAAGAGCCAAACATTATAAAAGGTATTTTCAAAGCAAACTGAAAAAACCCATAAACAAGAAACAAAAATGTGGAATGTTCAAGTGCCTGAATTGTAATATGTATAAATATATTTACACAGACACTGATGAAGTAGAGATAGGAGGAAAAACAATTAAGATTTCAGGGTTATTCAGTTGTAAGTCTAAATATATAGTGTACTTGAGTTTTTGTGTAGAATGTACATCCTTCTATGTGGGAAGAACTACTTGTGAGTTATATAGAAGGATATATGAGCATAAGTATGCTGTTCAAACTGACAATGAAAAGAATGCATGGAGCAAGCACTATAAGATGAATAAATGTATGGTTGAGTTTAAATATATTGTTTTGGAAGCACTTTCTAATAGTCTCAATATAGTAAATATTCAGGAAGAGCTAGGCTGGCTACAGTATAGTTGGCAAGTCAGGCTTAATGTCTGTTTTCCACCAGGTCTTAACAATAGAGAAGAATTTGTAATGTATTTAAAAAGGAAGAGGCTCAAACACTAAATGAGTGATATAAATGTTTACATATGAAAAGTTGGTATGTTTTTAATTAATACTTCTAATAAGTTTACAACAGTCATGTGACAATTTTGACCATGTGATTTTCTTTTAGTATGCAAAATGTTGGGTGTGCCCAGAAGAAAAAAGCAGTCTGAAGAAGTCTCAGAGTTAATAGGAGTGAGACAAAAGCACTAACTGGGATTATTTGCTTGTTTTACTGTTCTACAATAAATTTGCTGTTGCTCATCTGGAGCCTGAGAACTTCTTTTGGATTACACCCAAATACTCCCTAACTTCATAAATATAAATTCCTTGGACAAAATATTTCTGACACTGTCTTTATCAACATGCCATTGTTATCATTAAGCCTCATGGTATTCCCTTCTTCAGTTAAATCTGATCATAAGCCAGTAAATCTTTCCTTCAAAATCTCCGAACACGTGGATGCAGATATCACACAGTTCAGAGACTTCAAATGTACAGACCTTCAATAATTTTACAATGAAGTTTCTAAATTTAAATTTAGCTGTATTATGCCGCTGTGGTACAGCGGTTGTGTTGTTGCCTCACAGCAAGAGGTTCTCCCATTCACTTCTCAGCTAGTGTATGGAGAGTGCCTTCTGTGTGGAGTCTGCATGTCCTCCCTGCGGTCGAGTGGCCTCCGAAAGACATGCGTGAATGGGTGTGCCTTTGCTGAAGGTTGGGCGTCGGGCTGGCAACTCGGCACCATAAAAATCTACTGCCAATCATTAGCAGACTGGAGTTCCGCTGTGGCGACCCCTTACCAGGAAAAGCCAAAAAGACAAACAACGCATGATACAGACACAAGTAGTTATGCAAACATACTCTATGCATTCTTGGATAAATGCAATGATCTGGAGTCCTTACCAGATCCAAACAAAATGGGAAATTGAAAATTAAATTACATGTATCAATAAAAAATACAATAAAATAAAAATGTTTATTTAACTAAAAAAAAACTAAAATGAAGTCAACATTATATAGCTATCAAAAAAATCATTAGGAAAACAAAGGTATCCTATGAACGTAGGCTAGCATCAGGCACTAAACACAATTCCAAATCCTTCTTTAGCTGCATTAGAAAATTAAGGAGTAATAGTAAATGTACTCAACATACTAGCAAACAATTTCATTGCAAGTTTCACCCTTGAAACAACTATGCAAAGCTCACATATCCATCAGAATCTCAAACCATGCATCATAACCAAAGACTGTTTGCTAAAGGTAGTCTGCAAAACAAAAATACATCATCCATGTGCCTGCTACTTTACCCAGCTTCCTGATAAAGAATACCAAAGGTCACTGTTCTGATGCCACTTCATAGAGGTAGACCCACCACTGACTGCAGAAACTAAAAACCCATTAGCCTGACTAGTCTCGTCTCCAGAAACATGGAAAGTAAACTTAACTGACCTAATTAACTATGAAATCAAAAATCTTATTAGGCACCTGTAATATCCTTAAATTACAGTTGCCTCTTCTTTGGTCAATTTTAGCCATAGCAAGAAAAGTAGTTACAAAAAACTGGAAATTTAAAACTACTCCATCTTTTATTTTTTGTCTATAAAGATTTGTAAAAAAAGAACTGTCAACCATAAAAATGAAAACAACGAATACCACACATCAGTATTGGTATTAGTTAAAATTAAGTGATTTACTAGATAAATATTAGTGGTTTGGTTTATTTTATTGTATTTTGTTATGGACCTTTGTAAATAGTTATGACTTTGTTAAATGCTTGTTATATAGAATTATATATGTGTGTTTAAAAATATATATTTTTCAAAATAAATCTTATTAGGCGTGACCCGCAGCAGTTTGACTTTGTTAAGGGTAGATCCAATGTAACTGAAGCTGTAGACAGTGGACATTCTGTTCATACAACCTATGTCAACGTGGCTAAGGTGTTGACACTTTACTAACATAATAAGCAAGCTGACAGAGCTCCAAATTGAACAATATATAGTTTGATGTACAGCAAATCGGTTGAGGGATAGAAGGCATATGTTGAGGGTTGCAGCTGCATCCTCAGCACACATGAAGGAAACTTGTATTCCTCAGGGTTTTGTGCTGGGACCTGTACAGTCTGACATATACTTTGAAAATGTCCTAATTATTAATGGTGATATCTGGCTAGCCAAGTTCCATGATGCCTGCAAACTTGTCATGCTCAGGTCTCCCTGTGAGATGCAAAATGTCCAACTGGAATTCACACATTTTTATAACTGGTGCTTGAAAAAGGGTTAAAACTAAATGGTAAAAAATTTAATAATCTTGCATTTGAAACATGGAACATCAATAAGATACAGACAACACTAATCTGATGAAGTTGTTTGCAAAAGGCATTTCATCTAGATTCAATTAAATTACCCCCCCCCCCCGTATATCCACATTGATTAAAAATATTATCAAATACAATGCCCCTTTTGGAGTAGGTGCTAACTACAATCATCAGAGCTTTAAAAGACGAGAGCTACCAGGAGAGGCTGGAAACATTGTCCCTTTACTCGGTGCCCTGTAGACTCCTTAGGGATTATCTGTGCCTAGCCTTTTAGGGCATTAAGAATCCCATAGTCTATGACCTCTGAAATGTCCATAATCAAACAGTCACAGTAGCAAAAGAACCAGGTATCTAAACTTGTTTCAGCAAATAAACAAAAGCTGGTTAAGAGACAGATATGTCATGACAGAGCCAAAGCTGGCTCACCTGTTGCCCACTACCAATCCCCTAGTTAAGGCTTATCAACTCTAAGCAGAAGAGCAAAGGAAATAAATGGTCCATTTTCCAACATGCCACTCCTCACACTAATCTGCAAGGTCTCAGTGTCATGTTCATGTGCTTCTCAAACAGGCCTTTTACTTTAAAACTGCAGTTATACCACACACAAAATGCCAAAGAAGCACTTTATTTCAGTCCTAATTGCAAAAGCAATATTTCTCTACTAGAATTCAGAACTGGCTTGCTTCTGCCAATCATTGCTCCTAACATGTTGTGCCCTAGGTGTCTGCCTCTTTCATCGCACCCTAGTTATGCTGCTGAGTTGCACAATGTTTACCATATTAAGTAATATGACACACTTTCTTCCTTCAAATATGGAGTTAGACAACTGGATGGCTATTCAAATTACAACTAGCCCTTTTGGTCCTTGAAAAAGGAGAAAAGGTCTGAGGAGGGGTGCTGGCAAGTTGTAAATGGCCACTGGACCCAGTCACCTTGTATATTCTATGATCCTAGGAAGAATAGCATGATTTTTCATTTCCAGGTTAAAGCACCCATTAATTTAAATTTAATGGGATGCTTTGGGATAATTATTTGACTAGTGCAGTAACTGTACTAAAAATTATCTCATGGATTTTTTGCAGAGGAGGAAAAAGTGTTCTTTCTTATAGTACAATTGGATTTACAACCATTTTAAAAATGATAGGTAACTGCAGTGCTTTTATTCTGTTGCTGCACTTTTGTTGGCTGTAGTATAGCCTGGATTCCAAGTGGCTGAATCCAGTTTTGTTTGAGGAAGGAACACTAAAAACTAGGACATCATCTTTTGGAGAAACCCCTCTGTACCCTTGTGACTGGAGTGTATAGTAGGACTATCTAATTGAAGGTTACTGGTTCCAGGCTCAGTTTGAGCTATTTCAATAGCGCAGGGCTCATCTTGAGCATTTTCACTGGTTTCTTTGTATTAGCCACTTTGCTGTTGTATTATACTCAAGGACTGTGTGTGTGTGTGGGTTGGCACTTGTCTTAGAAAGGCTCCAGAGAGTTAAGCAATCAGCCTCTGCTCCTCTGATTATACCAAACCATCTGAGGGAACTACGAATGCTAAGTTTCAATTTTGCTACTGTATTTGTTGCACTTGACTGTATTTCACACCAATTGTTGATTTTACGTATTTAACAAAAGATCTGTTCTGCTATTTTATTCTGTTGCTATACTTAATTTAGGGAAAAAATGTGCTGCTTTTTACTCTGTTGCCTATTTAATGTAGGAAAAAAGTATTTTTTTTTTATTCTGTTGTTGCACTTTTGTTGGCTGTAGAATAAATTCAGACTGGCTAAATCCAGTTCTGTTTGAGGACTGAGCACTAAAAATCAGGACATCTTTTTTTGGAGAACAACCCCACCCCCCCATACACTCATGGCAGGAGTGTACAGTAGGACTATCTAACTGAAGGTTACTGATTCAGGGCTCAGTCTGAGCTATTTCATTAGTGCAGAGCTGAGTGTGAGCTAGTTCATTGGTGCAGGGCTCAATTTGAGCTTTTTCATTGGTTTCTTTATATTAGCTGCTTTGCTTTTGTTGGTTTCTTTCTATTAGCTGCTTTGCTCTTGTTAGTGTGTAGTACACCATTGTGCACTGCCATGCATAGATGGTTACCACTGGCAGTTACAGACACAAACTTCTCACCTGTTAACTTTTCCCTTAGTACACTGCTTGTTCTCTGTTGGGCGGTTTGTTCAATTGTGCTTCACAGTCAAGTGGAACTTTCAGCGTAACTTCTGAAGTACCAACACAGGTCTCACCCACCAAACCTTCATTATTTGCACCTCTTCTCCTGTCCATCTGCATTACCTGGTCATTCCTGTCCTTTCCCCTTTTCTGATCACATTAATTTACCTAGATTATGGATGGACAATTCCCCACAGTTTCTCCAGACAGCCTGCTCGACATGAGCATCCTGAGGAAATGTAGCAATTACCTCATGTACACTGACAGCCCACTTCTAGTTCACACAAATTCAATATGTGAGAGAAGAATCTATATTCAGAACCTAGAATCCAAGCTCTCTTGCTCACCATTCAGTACATCTGACACTAAGCAGGTTATAGGCATGTGTATCTCATTGTCAGCAGCAGAAACCAGACTAACAACACATAACCCTGCATATGCAGAGGTCCTTCCCAGAAGCTTAACTAAACATCACAGACCTCTGAAATACAAGTATGCTTCACATAATACATACTCTGCAGAACATAGTACATATAATATCTCACACACCAATGTCTCATCAGGCAAGCCCCTAAGGCAAAACACAAAACCTAACATCTTAATCATAGCCGATTTTATTGTAAGTCACACAGATGTCCCTCTAACTAGGTTGAATAAGTAAAAGGTCACGGTCAACTGTCTGTCAGGTGCCAGGATCCACCACATCACTCAAGCCCTCAAGTCTCTCAACAACAGGTACTGTTATGACTACATCATAGTCCATGTTGGTGTAAATGACTTGAGACATACCTCACTGAACTGTATGAAGAGAGACATGACTGAGCTTTTGGATTATGTGCCTCAGGCAGGTATATCACTAGCCTTAAGCTGCATTTTACCTTTGCCTAGGTTGATGCCACAATATGAACAAAAAATGATTGACTTCAACAACTGGCTTAGTTTCTGGTGTCATTTTAAGGGGCTCCAGTATTTGTCAGCTTGGGAGGACAAAGTCGACAGACCTCGATGGTTTGGTTTGTCAGAGATGGTCTTCATCTGTCACCCCTGGGATTTCCGTTACTGGCTAAGGCTCTTGCCACACCCATAGTGCCTTTTTAGGCAATGTCACAAGTACAAAATTCTGAATGTAAAAATACCCTCTAAAACAACCTCAGTGTTACGCTGCTAAATGCTTGGAGTCTAAACCTGCACTCACTGGAAGCCGTCCTTACCTTGGAAGATGCTGGCATTTGGGCAGTCACAGGGACCTGGTTTAAGGCTGCAGAGAGTATCCCAGCCATACAGGCTTACATTTTTCTTCCACAAGTTCAGACCACAAACTGAAGGCAAGAAATCTAAGGCAGTTGGTGTATCAATATTCATTAAAGATAATACACCTCTAGATTGGTTAAACAGCATGATTCCCTTGAATTACTTCAGGTGTAATAGGCTGCTAGTAAGACCTCTCTTTAAGTCCTTGCCAGCTATAGGACCCCCTCCATGAATTAGAACACTCAGCCTACCTGGATCTACTTGAGTGAATTAACATACAGACACCCTGGTTTTGGGTGACTTTAATTACCTGTCTTTTGACTGGATAAATTATATGTGTTCTAACTTACTTGCCCAAAGGTTCTTAGACTTTGTAAACTTCAATGCCCTGGACCAGCTGGTTGACACCCCCACAAGGAGCTCAAACATTCTGGATCGGTGCTCATCGACATGGGGGGGCCATTGTACCATCCCCAGTGTGTGGTCATCCCTGGTGAGATCTGACCACAAATCAGTCTCACTAGAAGTAACTATAACACCAGACACCCCCCCCCAGCAACAAAGCAACAACTAGACTAAAAAACTTCTCCATGGCCAATTACAACCTCTTATGAGATGGCATAAATAGCTTCATAACCCCTCACCACACAGATGAAGCAGACACCTATGGCAGGATATACACCAATGCTTTGTACAAACATCTCTACAATTGCATTGACTCTGCTGTACCTGATAGGACAAAAGCAAGATGTTCAAGGAAGAACAAACCTGCCTGGTGGACATCTGCCATCAACAAGCTGTACAATAAGAGAAAGAAACTGCTGTCTAAGAGTAGGAAGAAATGGCACCAGAACTGGAAATACTCCCTCCTCATCTTCTTGTAAAGTCTTCCAAAGCTAACCACGAATCCAAATTAGCTTCCCTAACTAAGGAAAACAATAAGGCATTCTTTAGTTGCATCCATAACCTCAAAGGAAAGGCCCAGATTTGTGCAGAACTTGCAGTTAATGGTACTGCATATACAGAACCCATGGATATAGCAAGCTTGCTGACTGACAGGTTCAGTTAAGACTTCATTCCCCTGTCACCACTACACATACCCCAAAGCATCCCTACTACCTATCCCTCTCCTAGTATCTCTAAGCAGCAGGTCAAATGCCCTATCCAGGGCCAAAAATACAGTCTCCATGGGGCCAGATAATATCCCAGGCTGTGTTCTACATGGGATAAAACAGGAATTAGCAGTGCCATTGTATACTCTTTCAATCACAGTCTAAGTACTGGCTTCATTCCAGAGAAATGGAAAACAGCTACCATAATTTCCTTGCACAAAGGGGGGGGGGTGCATCCACTGACCCCTGGAACTATAAACCCATTAGCCTGACTAGACTTATCTGTAAGGCCATGGAGTGAATCATCATGGATGTTATCAACAAAGATGTGGGAAATCTCCAAATGCTTGACCACACCCAGTTTGGCTTTGTCAAGGGGAGATCATGCTTGTTGAACTTGGACTTCTTCAAGACAGTCACCAAAACACTAGATAAGGGCAACTCTGTGCATACATCCTACCTATACCAAGCCAAGGCCTTTGACACAGTCCCCCACTTAGGCATCATTAATAAACTCACCCAGCTGGGTATCAACCCATATATTTTCAGGTGGATCGCAAACTGACCCACTATTAGAGCTCATATGATTAAAATAAAGGATCCATCTCATCCAGCTGACCCATAACCAGTGGTATTCCACAGGGGATCGGTTCTGGGACATCTACTGTTCAGAATCTACTTCTCCAAAGTAGAGGCAAAAGCTAAAGGTACGTAGCTGACAATGTTTGCTGATGACTGCAGACTAGGAGCAGTCATTAAGTTCCCTAAAGATGTCAACATCCTGCAAAATGGAGTTACACAGATTAATGACTGGTGCCAAAATCACAGTGTTAAACATAATCCAAAAAAATGCATCATCATCCCCTTTGGTAAGGGTGCTGTTCCCGCTCATACCATATCAATAGCAATACCCTAAACACGCATTTAGTGGTGACAGATCTGGGCACATAGGTTGACAACAACCATACCTTGGATCACAATGTCTTCTCAGTGGTAAGAAGGGCATTTTATACTGCTCATCTCATAAGTAAGGGCACTGCCTCCAGGAAAAAGGAGGTCATAACCCCTGTGTACTCTTCCCTCATTAGGCCAATAATAGAGTACAATGCTCCCTTTTGTATGTACCTTTCCAGGCAGCTGTAGCAATTGGAGTGACCACAAAGGTTCCTTACTAAGAAAATTCAGGGTCTTCAACATTTTCCATATGTGGACATCCTGACATCACTGTTGCTTTACTCTGTGGACATCCTGACATCACTGTTGCTTTACTCTGTGGACATCCTGACATCACTGTTGCTTTACTCTGTGGACATCCTGACATCACTGTTGCTTTACTCTGTGGACATCCTGACATCACTGTTGCTTTACTCTGTGGACATCCTGACATCACTGTTGCTTTACTCTGTGGACATCCTGACATCACTGTTGCTTTACTCTGTGGACATCCTGACATCACTGTTGCTTTACTCTGTGGACATCCTGACATCACTGTTGCTTTACTCTGTGGACATCCTGACATCACTGTTGCTTTACTCTGTGGACATCCTGACATCACTGTTGCTTTACTCTGTGGACATCCTGACATCACTGTTGCTTTACTCTGTGGACATCCTGACATCACTGTTGCTTTACTCTGTGGACATCCTGACATCACTGTTGCTTTACTCTGTGGACATCCTGACATCACTGTTGCTTTACTCTGTGGACATCCTGACATCACTGTTGCTTTACTCTGTGGACATCCTGACATCACTGTTGCTTTACTCTGTGGACATCCTGACATCACTGTTGCTTTACTCTGTGGACATCCTGACATCACTGTTGCTTTACTCTGTGGACATCCTGACATCACTGTTGCTTTACTCTGTGGACATCCTGACATCACTGTTGCTTTACTCTGTGGACATCCTGACATCACTGTTGCTTTACTCTGTGGACATCCTGACATCACTGTTGCTTTACTCTGTGGACATCGTGACATCACTGTTGCTTTATTCTGTGGACATCGTGACATCACTGTTGCTTTACTCTGTGGACATCCTGACATCACTGTTGCTTTACTCTGTGTTCTACAGACTGCTCAGCTGAATCTCCCACACTCCCCGCCATCTTAGTACTCTTTTCCAATCCCTTCTTCCACACTCTTAATAGACTTGTTCTTGATATATCCTACTTCCCTTATAGCCTCACCTCTCTTTAATTCCTTAACATTCCAAGCCCTTTCTTTATATTATTACATTAACTTTTATCTATCCCAGAAACTGACTGAAATTTATTATTTAGTTCACCTGTCAAAAAAAGAATTTGGCATTTACAACACAGTACTTACTTTGTTATGTATTTTTCATGCATCATTTTGTAGCGTGCACATTAGGACTCTCTTCTATTGTGTATATAATATATGGTCCACTTTACTGCTTGCCTTCATATTTTGCTTATTTTTCCTTTTTTGTATTTCACATATTGTGCTACTTTGTTATTGCCTTAATATTTGTAACCTTTTTTCAATTTTTTAATTCTGTTTAATGTATACTGGAGCTCTTCTCCCTGGGACTCGGCTGAAAATGTGCTCATTCCCAGTCGGACTTTCCCAGTAAACAAATGTCAAATAAATCCTGTGCCTTGCATATAGGGTGATACTTAACCCAGCGTAAAATGGAAATGCTTCACATTTGCAAGTCAAATGGCACACAGGTCACTTGCTCGGAGACCTTAACCTTGTATGTGACATCAACAGAAGTTACTGGAGGGACAGATTTGTCTCAAAGAGGTTACTTCACCTTTGGAACAAACTTCCAATTCATGTTAAACAAAGGACCTTAAACCTGGTATGTGACATCAGCAAAACTTGCTGGAGGGACAGATTTGTCTCACAGAGGTTACCTCACATTGGGAACAAACTTCCAAGTCATGTTAAACAAAGCTCCTTGTTGACCCTATTTAAGCATAATTTGGACAACTGTATGGGAAACCAGAAATTCACCCCAGGGTTTACACCTACGTCCCTTATGGACAGAGGGAATAGGTGTTGATTTTAGTGTCTGCTTGAAACAGACACTCTAGGAAACTAGGGTTGAACTTGGCTAGGCTTGTAGTGGCCCTAGGGCTGTTAGCCAAGTAATCTCCTATGATCCTACGATCCTAAGAAGACTGAATAAACTCTGCATAATCATTAGTGGCAAAAGTGTGTGGTACCATGCCAGTCTGTAACTCACAGGTAAGGTGACACCCTTCCTACCATTCTTGTTATTTTATGAGCAGCTTAAATAAATAAATAAATAAATAAAAGAACAAATATTCAGTCATTAAAACATTGTGTTCAGGATTTCTTGGCCCAGCACTACAATATGGTCCACAGTTTGCAGGTCACTTGAGTTACATGTTAAGGGTAAGCACACAAGATGGATCATCAGCTATGTTAGGAACAACAAATGTCAATACATTTAGGATATGATGATCCTGGAGACCAGCATTGCTAATGAGCTGTCACTTTATAAACAGAAGGTCTGCAGTGACAAGCAACTCTTTAGAGAAGTGCTGCATCTTAAACAGTATAGACCATTGTTAGATGTGGATGCTGCAGCCAAACGAGACCAGTGATATTCCCTTTATTGGGAAAGCATACAGTTTCCTGTATGTCATTGGCACTCAAATGTCAGAACACCAAAAAGTAATGGCAATTTTGGCTGTTTAGAATAAGTAAGGATGACTTCAGGTGGACCTGCAAGGTTTCAACGTAGCTTTGATGGAAGAGTATCAGTGTAGTACAATGGTATCTTGTGCATTGGCCATGTTAGACATCAGACTACTGCTGGAAGCTGTGAAATTTCCTCAACTGGTGAAAGAAGCAGACGATATCTTGGTCAGAACATTTAACATTCCAGATGGTATTAGAGCCATTGATTCCCTTCTTCCTGGTAAGGCACCATTACTTAAATGGCTTTCTGTTGATTTTCATAAATGTGTCAAGCATGATATTTATCTACCCATATATGATTTTTATATGGATTCCATCAGTCAGCAGTTCTTCTCTGAAGATGTGTGTGAAAAGGTATTAATCTTCCCTTAGCCTTCTTGTGACCCCACAGATCCAGTTAAGTATCAGTTAATTTCCCTGTTACAAACTGATATTAACATTTTTTTCTAAGATTTTAGCTAACAGATTGGAAAAGGTTCTTCCTCGTGATAGTGGAGAAAATAATTTCAGATTTATCAAAGGTCAGGCAGGCAATTTGTATTTGGTTTGCATGTGTCTCAGTGCTCAAGCCTCTTGTATGTCATAACATAACCACACATGTATGCCAGGAACTGGAAAGTCTCCACAAAAAAAATACAAATTTTCCAAGTTAAAAGAAATGTTTTATTCTAAGTTCTAAAATGATCTGATGAAGTTTTACCTTTGTAAGACAAAGGTGCAGTGGAAGAAGTCTATGATTAGTTACAAAAGATCAGTGGTCCCTAAAAACGAAGGGGTTTTGGATTTCAGACATTCAGTGCTATGGTGTTTCTCTGGTTGGATGATATTATTATTGAGCCAGGTACAGGCCGACTCCTATTTCATTACCTGTGCAGTTTGCTGTTAATGGCCTCCTGTCAGTACCACATCAGCACCATTGGTTTCACAGAATGTGGGAACTGCAAGGCTTGAGCTGGGGTTCAAAACTCACTCATGGGTTATGACCAGATCTGTCTGACTCAATCAATAAGTTAAACATTATGGAACAATGATACAATTGTTACAAACCAACAAAAGCTTTGTTAGCCTGGATGGATGGTGGGGTACATTTTATATGTGAGGGACTTGTGCTCTTTCGATCTTCATTCACTTTTCCACTGGTGGAATTGCAGGAATATTTCCCAGAGGTAGGTGATCATTCAATTGTGGCAGTATCTGTGAATCAGAGTTGCTTTGGGGCCCTCATTTAAGCTCTTTGCACATTGTACTGGTGGTCCTCCTAGTTGTCTAGTCAGATAAATAACCAGGAATATGCAGCATGGCCAAGAACTAAGCTGAAGTGTTGCTGTATGTATGGCCTGCCCTTCTAAGCTAAGTTATTGCATTTTTGGCAAGTTATCCCAAAGCAGTTATCAAGGCACAGGGCTCATACAGCTTCTTCATACTGGAGATACTTAGCACTGGAAGCTTATAACTTTCATTTAATTTGGGCTTGTTCAGCTGCTCAAGCCTCAGGATGGACCTTGTGAAAGGCCTTAACCAGGTTATTCATTCCAATTTATCTGCAATGAGTAATGTGGCAATTTGGATCTTATTTATCTGTAATAACTAATGTGGCATTTTGTTTGTTGGGCAAATGGCTACATAAGCCTAATCACACTTTATCCTCTATAGTATTCTTCTGGATTAGAAATGCTGTGCTAACTATGGTTGCTTTAAGTTTTAGTCACTGGAAATAGATTCATGCTTGCTGGAGAGCTTGTTTCATAAATTTGGTTTTAGACTAAAACTGGACTAATACACATCTGATATGTGTGTGGTGGAATAATATAATTTACTGTCAGTGTTGCTGCTCCTTATTGATAATATGACTGCCTGATCGTGACTCTAAATTCTGTTCTTTATGCTACCTAACCAGTACGGAGAGTCCTGTTTTAGGGAAAAGCTAAGGTAAGCTTCTAGAACAAAAAGTGGGACCTTGCTGGACAAAATGAGATGCAGTGACATAAAATATAAGATTATTTGAGGCAGCCTTAATAGCTGAATATACTCAAATTGATAAGCTTAGGGTTGACTGATGGATATACAACTTGTACACATTATTGGGATGGCAATGTTATGACCTAGAGCTTCATGTGTCTTAGTTTTTAGGAAACATAAGCGCTTAATATTGCATGAAAATCAGGTGTCACGGGTAATGCAATACATGAATCGGATGTAACGGTAATGAGTGTATAAAGCTGTAGAAAGGAAAATTAAAGGTGGTGAAGTTACTGAAAGTAAAAATTGAACCAAACATGGTGGTGTAAATGTTTAGGAGGGGGTGCCAATAATCAAGAAGTTTGGTAAAGGACTTCATTCCCCCATCCCATAACTGAAAACGATAGCTAGAACAGGTCAAGCTAATGGGTTGGACTTGTCAATCAGACACCAGAAAGGATGAAGGTGTGCTACAAAGGGAATATCTGCATACAGTTTATAAATAAGTAGGCACAGGAGGAAAGAAAGGATCTTTTCCTCTTGTTTTTGGTAAATAAACAGACCCCGCCCACTATCCTCTCAATCACAGTAGAGGCAGAAAGGTTGAAATAGGGTGAACTACTTAACTTCTATCCATGTTCTAGAAAGTAGCATGGGTCTGTTCCCATTCTGGATTACGGCATGCAGGAATAAATCCCTCCTCTGATGGAATAAGATTTATATGGACAAATGAAGTACTGCTATTAACTATTGGTATCAGCCTATGTAAAAACATTTTTTTTTTGCCAGGTAGCTA